>NC_059103.1:30255282-30551252 GCF_020740685.1 Jaculus jaculus
GAAGGAGATCAACGCAGAGAAAAATCAACTCCAAACAAATCAGAGAGCCAGAGCCTCAGAGGCCCCCAATACCTCAGCACTGAAGCAGACCAAAAATGAACCCAACATGGCTCAGGGAAATTTTGCGAAGTGGGGGCAGAAAAAATGTCAGAGTCACATTTTGGGTCATGATTTGCAGAGGCATTTATCATACTAATAACTGGGGGCTAACTCCACAATGCACGACTCATTTTCATTAACAAGGAAGATGTAATGGGAGGGGTAGATCACAGATGAGCCTATATAATGGTACCAACCTGCCTGTATTTACTGAAAAGAAAACTAATAAATTAAATTAAAAAAAAAAAAAGATTACTGACCAAGCCCCTGAAAAATTAACATGTAATAAGTGAATAATTCCATGGGAAATAAATCCCAAGGCTTATGTCCTCTGCTACATATCCCACATCTTTCCAAGCAAGTCTTACATCGGTAAACATTGTTCTTCAGAAGTCCTAATGGTGAGTGACAATGGTAGACCTTAAAATGTAAACTACCTCAGCATTATCTGTTGATTGATGGTGCAAATAAACCCCAACCTGTAAAATAAAATCCTGGTTTTGTTTTTGTTTTTTCACTTCACTAAATGTATAAGGTTGCAAGGAATGATATTCAAACCTGCAACAGAGAAAATGTAGTCAAATATAGCCATGCTGATCCACAACTCTCAA
This sequence comes from Jaculus jaculus, assembly GCF_020740685.1. NCBI lineage: Eukaryota > Metazoa > Chordata > Mammalia > Rodentia > Dipodidae > Jaculus > Jaculus jaculus. Next base: position 30,255,993 of record NC_059103.1, read on the forward strand.
AGAAACACCTGAACTTGAGCCCCCAAATCATGTGCTCTCCTAATACTTAACTTACCCCTCAGATATAATCTAAGCACATTGGGATCTGTTGCAGTAAGGGTCTCCTCATGCATTTAAATGTGCCCTCTGTAATGACTTTTGTGCTTTCAGGAGGTCATTATTTCATACTAAATACATCAAAACAATATACTGCTTGTTTTTACAGTCCCCTAGGACTCATGCTCATGTTTTATCTCCTTCGCTCTAACTTCTCTACCTTGAAAAATGTTCCTAGGCCTAACTTGTGATTTCAAATTTCCATATTTTCCCACTGGAAAGTAGCTTCATCGCCTGAAATTCTTACCTCTCCATCACTATCTTTGAAATACTCTTCATATTTTCCCATGTGTATCTCCTATCTCACATCTCCTCTTCATACATTGTTAGTCAGCAGGACATCAGAACTATTCCATCCATACTCAAAGACTTACAGTAGACTCACTGTGACATTTGTTCACATCTCGCTTAAAGGTACAAGGAGATCTGTAGCTGTCTGCCTATGCGACCATCTATTGTAGCTCCTGGCATATTATATTATTCACATTCATGCCATTCCTTTTATTTTAATAATTTACCTTTCTTAATCTCTAGAATGTAATGATTAAAAAATGATGATAAATGGAAAGTTAAAATTCTTCTTTAATAGCCTGTTTGGATACTAAAATACTTCCCCAAATTATGTGCTTGAAAATAAAAAGCAAAACTGAAAATCAAAAAAAAAAAAAAAAAGAAAAGAAAAAAACAGGACTATGCAACATTGAATACAGGCTTAGTTAGCAGTGGGATTAGTTTACTGTGGAAAAATTACAGGAAAACATGACATTCATGATCACTTTTCAATGAGAAAGGTAAAAATGCAAGCTGTCCTACTTTTGGAATTCAATGCTACTTTTTAATAAAAACTGATCCTACCAGATAACTGGTGAATGAAACTCTCAATTATTACCCTTACTTTAAGATGGGAAGTGAACTTCCTACACAATAGGATCTTAGAACATTGAATTTGCTCTTACTTTCAAAGAGAATGTTTATTGTACACAGTATTCATTGGAAACATTCTCAGTATTCACACAGTTCTAGCCCTTTGAATTAATGTTGGTTTTCAACAGAAATGTTCCCATTATATAACCTCTGATAGAACTTTGAAATCACTCTTAGTTTACCATTGCAAATGTTCTTCATAATGAAATTACAGAACATTGAATTTGCTGTTATTCTCAGTGACAAACGTTCATTTCAAACAGCAGGACTAACAGAACTTTGAATTCAGGGATAGATTTCAAAGGGCAATTGAATATTATACATGATTGAATTACAGAACTCAAACTTCTCTGATAGTTTCCTTGCACAACCTATGTTGGTATTGAAGCAGCTTCTAATCTTTTCAGTTCAACGGTTAGTTTTCATTAGTAAATGATCCTAGTACATAACCAGCTAATAGCACATTGAATTTACTCTTAGTTTTCCAAGGGATAAGTTCTTCTAGACCAACAGGTTTATGGAACATTCAATTGAAACTTTACTATTCTTCGGGAAATGTTCACTTAGAAAACAGGACTATGCAACATTTAATACAGGCTTAGTTAGGAATGTGGATTTGTTTACACTAGAGAACAGGACAGAAAAACATGACATTCACGATGAGATTTTCTATTTATTTATTATTTATTTATTTATTTATTTATTTATTTGAGAGCGACAGACACAGAGAGAAAGACAGGTAGAGGGGAGAGAGAGATATGGGCGCGCCAGGGCTTCCAGCCTCTGCAAACGAATTCCAGACACGTGCGCCCCCTTGTGCATCTGGCTTAACGTGGGACCTGGGGAACCAAGCCTCGAACCGGGGTCCTTCAGGCTTCACAGGCAAGTGCTTAACCGCTACGCCATCTCTCCAGCCCTAGATTTTCAATGAGAAACGTAAGAATCCAAGATGTCCTACTCTTTGAGTTCCCTGGGATTTGTCAATACCAACTGTTCCTACCAGATTATTGGTGAGTGTAACTGTCCAATTACCCTTAGTTTATGATGGGAAATTAGCTTCCTACTCCATAGGATCATAGATCGTTGAATTCGTTCTTACTTTTGAAAGAGCATTGTTTATTGTACATAGTTTTCAACGGGAACGATTCACACTCTTCACACCGTTCTAACCCTTTGAATCACTGTTGGTTTTCAACAGGAAATGTTTCCCAGCATATAACCTCTGATGGAACATTGAAATCACCCTTAGGTTACCATTTCAAATGTTCTTCTTAAATGGAAATTACAGAACATTGAATTCACTGTTCATTTTCAGTGAGAACCTTCATTTCAAACAGCAGAACTACAGAACTTTGAATTCACAGTTAGAATTACAGAACTCGAACTTCACCGTTAGTTCTCGTGGCAAAACCTTGTTGTTACTGAAGCACCTTGTAATCTTTTCAGTTCATGGTTAGTTTCCATCAGCAAATGATCCTAGTACATAACCGGCTAATAGCACATTGAACTTAGTCTTAGTTTTCCAGGGGATACGTTCTTCCTAGACAACATTTTCACAGAACATTGAATTGAACTTCACTATTCATCGGGAAATGTTCACTTAGAATACAGGACTACTCAACATTGAATACAAGCCTTAGTTTAGCAGTGAGATTTGTTTACTGTGTGGGAAAAATTACAGAAAAAACATGACATTCATGATGAGATTTCAATGAGAAATATAAGAATCCAGGCTGTCCTACTCTTGGAATTCCATGCTGTTTTTCAATAGCAACTGATGCTACCAGAGAAGCGGTGAATGAAACTCTCAATTACCCTTACCTTAAGATGTGAAATGAACTTCCTGCACAATAGGATTGTCTAAATTGAATCGCTCTTACTTTTCAAAGAGAATTGTTTATTGTACACAGTTTTCAATGGGAAAAATTCTCAGTATTCACACAGTTCTAGCCCTTTGAATTCATGTTGCTTTTCAACAGGAAGAGTTCCTAGTATATAACCTCTGATAGAACTTTGAAATCACTCTTAGTTAACCATTCGAAATGTTGTTTGTAATGAAATTAGAGAACAATGAATTAGCTGATAGTCTTCAGTGAGAATCACTCATTTCAAACAGCGGGACTACAGAACTTTGAAATCATGTATAGATTTCAAAGGGCAATTGAATATTATACACAAATGAATTATACAACTTGAACTTCTCTGTTTGTATTCTTGCACAACCTATGTTTGTATTGTAGCAGCTTCTAATCTTTTCAGTTCATGGTTAGTTTTCATTAGTAAATGACCCTAGTACATAACCGGCTAATAGCACATTGAATTCACTCATAGTTTTCCAGGGGATAAGTTCTTCCTAGACAACAGGTTTATGGTACATTGAATGGAACTTCACTATTCATCAGGAAATGTTCACTTAGAAAACAGGACTATGCAACATTGAATACAGGCTTAGTTTGGAATGCTGATTTGTTTACACTAGAGAACAGGACAGAAAAACATGACATTCACGATGAGTTTTCAAATACAAACGTAAGAATCCAAGATGTCCTACGCTTTGAATTCCCTAGAATTTTTCAATAGCAACTGTTCCTAACAGAAAACCGGTGAATGTAACTGTCAATTACCCTTAGTTTATGACGGGAAATGAGCTTCCTACTCCATAGGATCATAGATGGTTGAATTCGCTCTTACTTTTCAAAGATAATTGTTTATTATACATGGTTTTCAACGGGAAACATTCTTACTAGTCACAACAGTTCTAGGCCATTGAATCACAGTAGGTTTTCAACAGGAAATATTCCCAGCATATAACCTCTGATGGAACTTTTAATCACTCTTAGTTAACCATTGCAAATGTTCTTCTTAATGAAATTACAGAACATTCAATTCACTGTTGATTGTCAGTGAGAATCCTATGTTGGTATTGAAGCAGTTTGTAATCTTTTCAGTTCATGTTTAGTTTTCATTAGCAAATGATCCTAGTACATAACACGCAAATAGCACAGGTTTACAGAACATGGAGTTCAACTTTACTCTTCATTGGGAAATGTTCACTTAGAAAACAGGACTAAACAACATTGAATACAGGCTTAGTTAGCAGTGGGATTAGTTTACTGAGGGGAAAGTTACAGAAAACCATGACATTCATGAGGAGTTTTCAATGAGAAATGTAAGAATCCAAGGTATCCTACTCTCGGAATTCTAAGCTATTTTTCAATCGCAACTGATCCTACCAGATAACCGGTGAATAAAACTGTCAATTACCCTTATTTTAAGACGGGAAATGAGCTTCCTACACAATAGGATCATAGATAGTTGAATTCGTTCTTACTTTTCAAAGAGATTTGTTTATTGTACACAGTTTTCCATGGGAAACATTCTCTGTATTCACACACTCCTATCCCATTGAATTACTGGTTGTCTTCAACAGGAAAGGTTTCCAGCACATCACCTCTGATAGAACTTTAAAATCACTCTTAGTTTACTTTTACAAATGTTCTTCATAATGAAATAACAGAACATTCAATTCACTGTTGATTTTCAGTGAGAAACCTTCATTTTCAAACAGCGGGACTACAGAACTTTGAATTCAGGGTTTGAATTACAGAACTCAAGCTTCAACATTAGTTTTAGCGGGCAAATTTGTTGGGACTCAAACACCTTCTAATCTTTTCAGTTCATGGTTAGTATTCATTAGCAAAGGATCCTAGTACATAATCTGCTAATAGCACATTGAACTCACTCTTAGTGTTCCTTGAGTTAAGTTTTTCCTAGACAACAGGTTTACAGAAAATGGAGTTCAATATTACTATCCATCGGGAAATGTTCACTTAGAAAACAGGACTATACAAAATTGAATACAGGCTTAGTTAGCAGTGGGATTGGTTTACTGTGGAGAAAATGACAGAAAACATGACATTCAACATGAGTTTTCAATGAGAAACTTAAGAATCCAAGCTGACCTACCCTTTGAATTCACTGTTATTTTTCAATAGCAACTGTACCTACCAGATAATGAATGAAGCTGTCAATTACCCTTACTTGAAGACAGGAAATGAGCTTCCTACACAATAGGATCATAGAATGTTGAATTTTCACTTAGTTTTCAAAGAGAATTGTTTATTGTACATGGTTTTCAAAGGGAAACATTCTCAGTATTCACACAGTTCTAGCCCTTGCATTCCTGTTGGTTTTCAACAGGAAATGTTCCTAGTATATAACCTCTGATAGGACTTGAAACCACTCTTATTTTACCATTGCAAATCTTTTTCGTAATGAAATTACAGAACATTGAATTTGCTGTTAGACTTCAGTGAGAAATGTTCAATTCAAACAGCAGGACTACAGAACTTTGAACTCAGGGATAAATTTCAAAGGGCAATTGAACATTATACACAATTGAATTACAGAACTCCAACTACACTGTTAGTTTTCTTGCACAACCTATGTTGCTACTGAAACAGCTTCTAATCTTTTCAGTTGAAATTTAGTTTTCATTAGCAAATGATCCAGTACATAACCGGCTAATAGCTCATTGAATTCACTGTTAGTTTTCCAGGGGATAAGTTTTACCTAGACAACAGGTTTACAGAACATTGAACTGAAGTTTACTATTCACCAGGAAATGTTCAGTTAGAAAACAGGACTATGCAACATTGAATACAGGCTTAATTAGGAATGTGGATTTGTTTTCTGTAGAGAACAGGACAGAAAAACATGACACTCACGATGAGTTTTCAATGAGAAACGTCAGAATACAAGCTGTCCTACTCTTTGAATTCAGTGTTATTTTTCAATAGCAACTGTTCCTACCAGATAACCGGTTAATATCACTGTCAATTGCCCTTACTTTATGACGGGAAATGAGCTTCCTACTCCATAGGATCATAGATCATTGAATTCGCTCTTACTTTTCAAAGAGAATTGTTTATTGTACACAGTTTTCAATGGGAAATATTCTCAGTATTCACACTGTTCTATCCCTTTGAATTCATGTTGGTTTTAAACAGGATATGTTCCTAGCATATAACCTCTGATAGAACTTTGAAATCACTCTTAGTTTACCTTTGGAAATGTTCTTCATAATGAAATTACAGAACATTGAATTCGCTGTTAGTCTTCAGTGAGAACCCTTCATTTCAAACAGCGGGACTACTGAATTTTGAATTCTGGGTTAGATTTCAAAGGGCAATTGAGCATTATACACAATTAAATTACAGAACTCAAACTTCACTGTTAGTTATCTTGCACAACCTATGTTGGTATTGAAGCAGCTTCTAATCTTTTCAGTTCACAGTTAGTTTTCATTAGTAACTGATCATAGTACATAACTGGCAAATAGCACATTGAATTCACTCTTAGTTTTATAGTGGAAAAGTTCTTCCTAGACAAAAGGTTTACAGAACATTGAATTGAAATTTACTATTCCTTGGGAAATGTTCCCTTAGAAAACAAGGACTATGCAACATTGAATACAGGCTTAGATAGCAGTGGGATTAGTTTACTGTGGAGAAAATTCATGAAAAACATGACATTGTTGATGAGCTTTCAATGAGAAATGTAAGAATCCAAGCTGTCCTACCCTTGAATTTCAATGCTATTTTTCAATAGCAACTGTTCCTAACAGATAACCGGTGAATGAAGTTGTCAATTACCCTGACAGTAAGACTGGAAATGAGCTTCCTACACAAAAGGATCATAGAATGTTGAACTCGCTCTTACTTGTCAAAGAGGTTTGTTTATTGTACACAGTTTTCAACGGGAAACATTCTCATTATTCACACAGTTCTAGCCCTTTGAATTCATGTTGGTTTTCAACAGGAAATGTTCCAAGTATGTAAGCTCTGATAGAACTTTGAAATCACTCTTAGTTTACCATTGAAAATTTTCTTCATAATGAAATTACAGAGCATTCAATTCACTTTTGGTTTTCAGTGAGAAACCTTCATTTCACACAACGGATCTACAGAGATTTAAATTCACAGTTAGAATTACAGAACTAGAACTTCACAGTTAGTTTTCGAGGGCAAACTTCTTGGTACTCAAGCACCTTGTAATCTTTTCAGTTCATGGTTGGTTTTCATTAGCATATGATCCTAGTACATAACCCCATAATAGCACATTGAACTCACTCTTAGTTTTCCATGGCATAAGTTCTACCTAGACAAAAAGTTTACAGACCATGGAATTCAACTTTAGTATTCATTGGGAAATGTTCATTTAGAAAACAGGACTATGCAGCATTGAATACAGGCCTAGTTAGGAATGCGGGTTTGTTTACTGTAGAGAACTGGACAGAAAAACATGACATTCACTATGAGTTTACAATGAGAAACATGAGAATCCAAGCTGTCCTACTCTTTGAATTCCCTGTGATTTTTCAATAGCAACGGTTCCTAACAGATAACTGGTGATTGGAACTGTCAATTACCCTTACTTTAAGACGGGAAATGAGCTTCCTACCCAATTGGATCGTAGATCGTTGAATTCGCTCTTACTTTTCAAAGAGAATTGTTTGTTGTACACAGTTTTCAATGGGAAACACTCTCAGTATTCACACAATACAAGTCCTTTGAATTCATGTTGGTTTTCAACAGGAAATGTTCGTACAATATAACCTCTGGTAGAACTTTGAAATCACTCTTAGTTTACCATTGGAATTGTTCTTCGTAATGTAATTACAGAATATTGAATTTGCTATTAGTCTTCAGTGAGATACGTTCATTTCAAACAGCAAGACTACAGAACGTTGAATTCAGGGATATATTTCAAAGAGCAATTGAACATTATACACAATTGAATTACAGAACTCAACCTTCCTTGGTAGTTTTCTTGCACAACCTATGTTGGTATTGAAGCAGCTTCAAATTTTTTTCAGTTCACAGTTAGTTTTAATTAGTAAATGATCCTAGTACATAACCCGGCTAATAGCACATTGAATTCACTCTTAGTTTTCCAGGGGATAAGTTTGTCCTAGACAACAGGTTTAAGGAACATTGAATTGAACTTTACTATTCATTGGGAAATGTTCACTTAGAAAACAGGACTATGGAACTTTGAATACAGGCTTAGTTAGGAATGCGGATTTGTTTACTGTTGAGAATAGGACAGAAAAACATGACAGTCAAGATGAGTTTTCAATGAGAAACGTCAGAATACAAGCTGTCCTACTGTTTTAATTCACTGTTATTTTTCAATAGCAACTTTATTATGGTAAGATATAGACAACAGGTTTATATGACATTGAATTTAACTTTACTATTCATCGGGAAGTGTTCACTTTAGAAAAGAGGTCTATGCAACATTGAATGCTGGCTTAGTTAGGAATGCGGATTTGTTTACTGTATAGAACAGGACAGAGAAACATGACATTCACAATGAGTTTTCGAGAGACATAAGAATCCAAGCTGTCCTACTCTTTGAATTCACTGTTTTTTTTTTTTAATTTTTATTAACATTTTCTATGATTATAAAATATATACCATGGTAAGTCCGTCCCTCCCCACACCCCCCACATTCCCATTTGGAATTCCATTCTCCATCATATTACCTCCCCATTACAATCATTGTAATTACATATATACAATATCAACCTATTAAGTATCCCCCTCCATTACTTTCTCTACCATTTATGTGTCCTTTTTACCTTACTGGCCTCTGGTACTAAGTATTTTCATTCTCACGGAGAAGCCCAATCATCTGTAGCTAGAATCCACATATGAGTGAAAACATGTGGCGCTTGGCTTTCTGGGCCTGGGTTACCTCACTTAGTATAATCCTTTCCAGTTCCATCCATTTTTCTGCAAATTTCATAACTTCATTTTTCTTTACCGCTAAGTAGAACTCCATTGTATAAATGTGCCACATCTTCATTATCCACTCATCTGTTGAGGGACATCTAGGCTAGTTCCATTTCCCAGCTATTATAAATCGAGCAGCAATAAACATGGTTGAGCACGTACTTCTAAGGAAATGAAATGAGTCCTTTGGATATATGCCTAGGACTGCTATAGCTGGGTCATATGGTAGATCAATCTTTAGCTGTTTTAGGAACCTCCACATTGTTTTCTACAATGGCTGTTCCAGATTGCATTCCACCAGCAGAGTAGAAGGGTTCCTTTTTTTCCACATCCCCACCAACATTTATGATCATTTGTTTTCATGATGGTGGCCAATCTGACAGGAGTGAGATGGAATCTCAATGTAGTTTTAATCTGCATTTCCCTGATGACTAGTGACATACAACATTTTTTGAGATGCTTATATGCCATTCGTATTTCTTCCTTTGAGAACTCTCTATTTAGCTCCATTGCCCATTTTTAGATTGGCTTGTTTGATTCCTTATTATTTAACTTTTTGAGTTATTTGTAAATCCTAGTTATTAATACTCTATCAGATATAGAGCTGGCAAAGATTTTTTTCCCATTCTGTAGGTTGCCCCTTTGCTTTTTTCACTGTGTCCTTTGCAGTGCAAAATCTTTGTAATTTCATGAGGTTCCAGTGATTAATCCGTGTTTATATTGCCTGAGCAATTGGGGTTATATTCAGAAAGTCTTTGCCAAGACCAATATGTTGAAGGGTTTCCCCTACTTTTTCCTCTTGCAGTTTCAGAGTTTCAGGTCTGATGTTAAGGTCTTTAATCCATTTGGACTTAATTCTAGTGCATGGCCAAAGAGAAGAATCTATTTTCAACCTTCTGCAGATATATATCCAGTTTTCAAAACACCATTTGCTGAAGAGGCTGTCTCTTCTCCAATGACTATTTTTGACATTTTTATCGAATATTAGGTGGCTATAGCTACTTGGGCTTACATCTGGGTCCTCTATTCTGTTCCACTGATCTACATGTCTGTTTTTGTGCCAGTACAATGCTGTTTTTGTTACTATGGCTCTGTAGTATAGGTTAAAATCAGGTATGGTGACAACACCAGCCTCATTTTTGTTGCTCAGTATAATTTTAGATATTCGAGTTTTTTTGTGATTCCAATGAATATTTGGATTGTTTTTTTCTATTTCCATGAACAAAGCCTTTGGAATTTTGATAGGGATTGCATTAAATGTGTAGATTACTTTAGGTAAGATTGCCATTTTCACAATATTGATTCTTCCAATCCAGGAAAAAGGGATGTTTCTCCACTTTCTAGTGTCTTCTGCAATTTCTCGCTTGAGTGTTTTAAAGTCCTCATTGTAGAGATTCTTTACTTCCTTGGTCAGGTTTATTCCAAGGTACTTTATTTTTTTTTTTTTTGATGCAATTGTGAACTGGAGTGATTCTCTGATTTCATCCTCTGTGTGTTTGTTGTTATCATATATGAAGGCTACTGATTTCTGTGTATTTATTTTCTATCCTGCTACATTGTTGTAGGTTTTGATCAGCTCTAACAGTTTGCTAGTAGAGTCTTTAGGGTCCTTTATGTATAGAATCTTGTCATCTGCAAATAATGATAACTTGATCTCATCCTTTCCAACTTGTATCCATTTTATGTGTGTTTCTTGCCTTATTGCTATGGCTAACACTTCCAAAACTATATTAAATAAAAGTGGGGACAGTGTTCACACTTGTATTGTTCCTGAGTTTAGTGGAAAAGCTTCCAATTTTTCCCCATTTAGTAATATGTTGGCTGTAGGCTTGTCATAAATAGCCTTCATTACATTGAGATATGTTCCTTCTATTCCCAGTCTCTGTAGGCTTTTACCATAAAGGGAGTTTGGATTTTGTCAAATGCTTTCTCTGCGTCTAATGAGATGATCATGTGATTTTTGTCCTTCAACCTGTTTATGTAATGTATTACATTTATAGATTTGCGTATGTTGAACCATCCCTGCATCTCTGGGATAAAGCCTACTTGGTCAGATTGAATGATCTTTTTGATATATTCTTGCATTCTGTTTGCCAATATTTTGTTGAGAATTTTTGCATCTATGTTCATGAGGGAGATTGGTGTGTAATTTTCTTTTTTTTGTTCTATCTTTGCCTGGTTTTGGTATCAGAGTGATGTGGGCCTCATAGAAGGAGTTTGGTAGAATTCCTTCTTTTTCTATTTCCTGGAAAAGCTTAAGAAGCAATGGTGTTAGCTCTTCCTTAAAAGTCTGGTAAAATTCAGCAGTGAATCCATCTGGGCCTGGGTTTTTTTTAGTTGGGAGATTATTGGTAACTGTTCAGATCTCCATGTTTGTTATGGGTCTATTTAAGTGATTAATCTCACCTTGATTTAATTTAGGTTTGTATATAGATCAAGGAAATCATCCATTTCTTTCAGATTTTCATACTTTCTGGAGTATATGCTTTTACAGTATGTCCCTATGATTTTTTGAATTTCTTGGGAATCTGTTGTGATGTTACCTTGTTAATCTCTGATTTTATTAATTTGTGTCTCTTCTCACTTTCTTTTGGTCAGATTTGCTAAGGGTTTATCAATCTTGTTTTTCCTTTCAAAGAACCAACTCTTTGTTTCATTAAATCTTTGGATTGTTCTTTTTGTTTCTACTTCATTAATTTCTGCCCTAATCTTTATTATTTCTTCCCGTCTACTGATATTTGGATTGCCTTGTTCTTCTTTTTCCAAGGCGTTAAGGCCAAGCATTAGGTCGTTTACTTGCAACCTTTCTAATTTCTTAATATAGCACTTAAGGCTATAAATTTACCTCTTAGAACTGCCTTGTGTCCCAGAGATTTTGGTATGTTGTGTTCTCATCATCATTTGACTCTATAATTTTTTTTTGATTTCCTTCTTGATTTCTTCATTGACCCGTTCATCGTTTAGTAGTGTATTGTTTAGTTTCCATGATTTTGTGTATGCTCTATAGCCTTTCTTGCTACTGAATTGAAGTTTAATTCCATTGTGGTCAGATAGAATGCAAGGAATTATTTTAATTTTCCTAAATTTGTTAAGATTAGCTTTGTGTCCTAATATATGGTCTGTTTTAGAGAATGTTCCATGTGCTACTGAAAAGAATGTATATTCTGCAGCCTTTGGATGTAATGTCCTGTATATATCAGTTCAGTCCATTCCTTCTATGACCTCATTTAGTCCAGATACCTCTCTGTTTATTTTTTCCCGGGATGACCTGTCAATTGATGAGAGTGGGGTGTTAAAGTCACCCACCACCACTATGTTTGGTGTTATCTGTGACCTTAGTTCTAATAGTGTTTGTTAGACGAATTTGGGAGCCCGAATGTTAGGTGCATATATCTTTAGAATTGTAATGTCCTCCTGTTGGAGTGTGCCCTTAATCAATATAAAGTGACCTTCCTTATCTTTCTTGACTAACATTGGAATAAAGTCTACCCTGTCCGTTATTAGGATAGCAACCACTGCTTGTTTTCTAGGCCCATTTGCATGAAACATTGTCTTCCAACCTTTCAACCAAAGGTAATGTCTATCCTTTGTCGAAAGGTGAGTTTCTTGTAGACAACAAATTGTAGGATCCTGCTTTGTAACCCAGTCTGCGAACCTATGTCTTTTCATTGGAGCATTGAGGCCGTTGATATTAAGAGATATTATTGAAAGGTGTGTGTTTATGTTTGCCTTTTTGTTTGTGGTTCTGGTACATCCTCTGCTCCTTTCTGTTAACTAGTATTTGAGTATTGCTTGTTTTTTCTAGGTTCCTTATATGTGTGCATTTCCTTTTCTTCAGCATGAAGGATTTCCTTACAGTAGAGAACAGGACAGAAAACATGACATTCATGATGAGTTTTCAATGACAAACGTACGAATCCAAGCTGTCCTACTCTTTGAATTCCCTGTAATTTTTCAATAGCAACTATTCCTACCAGAAAACCAGTTAATATAACTGTCAATTACCCTTACTATATGACGGGAAATGAGCTTGCTTCTCCATAGCAGCTTAGATCGTTGAATTTGCTCTTACTTTTCAAAGAGAAGTTTATTGTACACAGATTTCAAAGGGAAACATTCTCACTATTTACACAGAAGTATCCCTTTGAAACACTGTTGGTTTTCAACAGGAAATGTTCCCAGCATATAACTTCTGATGGTACTTTGAAATCACTCTTAGTTTACCATTGCAAATGTTCTTCATAATGAAATTACAGAACATTCAATTCACAGTTGATTTTGAGTGAGAAACCCGAATTTCAAACAGCGGAACTACAGAAGTTTGAATTCACAGTTACAATCACAGAACTCGAACTTCACCATCAGTTTTCGCGGGCAAACTTTGTTGGTACTCAAGCACCTTCTAATCTTTTCACTTCATGCTTAGTTTTTATTAGCAAATGATCTTAGTACATAACCGGCTAATAGCACCTTGAACTCACTATTAGTTTTCCATGGGATAAGTTCTTCCAAGACAACAGGTTTACAGAACATTGAATTGAACTTTCCTATTCATTGGGAAATGTTCACTTAGAAAACAGGACTATGCAACATTGAATACAGGTTTAGATAGGATTTCGGATTTGTTTACTGTAGAGAACAGGACCAAAAAACATGACATTCACAATGAGTTTTCAATGAGGAACATGAGAATCCAAGCTGTCCTTCTCTTTGAATTCACTGTTATTTTTCAATAGCAACTGTTCCTACCAGGTAACTGGTGAATGAAACTGTCAATTGCCCTTAATTAAAGATGGGAAATGATCTTCCTACACAATAGGATCATATAATGTTGAATTCGCTCTTACTTTTCAAAGAGAAGTTTATTGTACACAGATTACAATGGGAAATATTCTCAGTATTCACACAGTTCTAGCCCTTTGAATTCATGTTGCTTTTCAACAGGAAATGTTCCCAGCTTATAAATTCTGATGGAACATTGAAATCACTCTTGGTTTACCATTGCAAATGTTCTTTGAAATGAAATTACAGAAGATTCAATTCACTGTTGATTTTCAGTTAGAAACCTTCATTACAAACAGCGGAACTACAGAACTTTGAATTCACGCTTATAGTTATAGAACACGAAATTGACCATTAGTTTTTGCGGGCAAACTTCGTTGGTACTAAACCACCTTCTATCTGTTCAGTTCATGGTTAATTTACATTAGCAAATGATCCTAGTACATAACCCGTTACGATCACATTCAACTCTCTCTTAGTTTTCCATGGGATAAGTTCTTCCTAGACAACAGGTTTACAAACATGGCGTTCAACTTTAGTATTCTTCAGGAAATGTTCATTTAGAAAACAGGACTATACAACATTTAATACACGCTTAGTTAGCAGTGGGATTAGTTTACTGTGGAGAACATTACAGAAAAATCATGATATTCATGATGAGTTTTCAATGAGAAACGTAAGAATCCAATGTATCCGACTCTTGGAATTCAATGCTATTTTTCAACAACAAATGAACCTACCAGATTGACAGTGAATGAAACTGTCAATCACCCTTAATGAGCTTCCTACACAATAGGATCACAGAACGTTGAATTTGCTCTTACTTTTCAAAGAGAATTGCTTGTTGTGCACAGTTTTCAACGGGAATCATTGTCAGTATTCACACAGTTGTAGCACTTTGAATTCATGTTGGTTTTCAACAGGAAATGTTCCTGGTATATAACCTCTGCTAGAACACTGAAATCACTCTTAGTTTACCATTGGAAATGGTCTTCATAATGAAATTACAGAACATTGAATTCGCTGATAGTTTTCAGTGAGATACATTCATTTCAAAGGGCAGGACTACAGAACTATGAATTTAGTGTTAAATTTCAAAGTGCAATTGAGTATTATACACAATTGAATTACAGAACCCAAACTTCACTGATAGTTTTCTTGCACAAACTTTGTTGGTATTGAGGCAGCTTCTAACCTTTTTAGTTCACGGTTAGTTTTCATTAGCAAATGATTCTAGTACATAACCGGCTAATAGCACATTGAATTCACTCTTAGTTTTCCAGGGGATATGTTCTTCCTAGGCAACAGGTTTACAGAACACAGAATTTAACTTTACTATTCCTCGGGAAATGTTCACTAAGAAAACAGGAATATGGAACATTGAATACAGGCTTAGTTAGGAATGCGGATTTGTTCACTGTAGAGAACAGGACAGAAAAGCATGACATTCACGATGAGTTTTGAATGAGAAACGTAAGAATCCAAGCTGTCCTACTCTTTGCATTCCCTGTTATTTTTCAATAGCAACTGTTCCTACCAGATAACGGGTTAATGTAACTGTCAATTACCCTTAGTTTATGATGGGAATTGAGCTTCCTACTCCATAGGATCATAGATCGTTGAATTTGCTCCTACTGTCCTAAGAGAATTGTTTATTGTACACAGTTTTCAATGGGAAACATTCTCACTAGTCACACAGTTCTAGTACTATGAATCACTGTTGGTTTACAACAGGAAATGTTGCCAGCATAAAACCTCTTTAGGAACTTTGAAATCACTCTTAGTTTACCATTGCAAATGTTCTTCATAATGCAATTACAGAACATTCAATTCACTATTGATTTTCAGTGAGAAAACTTCATTTCAAACAGCAGAACTACAGAAATTTGAATTCACGGTTGGAATTACAGAACTCGAACTTCACTGTTAGTTATCACGGGCAAACGTTGTTGGTACTCAAGCAACTTCTGATCTTTTCAGTTCATCGTCAGTTTTCATTAGCAAATGATCCTAGTACATAAATCTGCTAATAGCACATTGAACTCACTCTTAGTTTTCCATTGGATATGTTCTTCCTAGACAACAGGTTTACAGAACATGGAGTTCAACTTTACTATTCCTCGGGAAATGTTCACTTAGTAAACAGGACTATGCACCAATGAACACAGGCTTAGTTAGCAGTAGGATTAGTGTACTGTGAGGATAATTACAGAAAAACATGACATTCATGATGAGTTTTCATTTAGAAACATAAAATTCTGAGCTGTCCTACCCTTGGAATTCAATGCTATTTTTCAATAGGAACTGACCCTACCAGATAACCGGTGAATGAAACTGTCCATTACCCTTACTTTAAGATGGGAAATGAGCTTCCTACACAATAGGATCAAAGAATGTTGAATTTGCTCTTACTTTTTAAAGAGAATTGTTTATTGTACACAGTTTTCAATGGGAAACATTCTCAGTATTCACATGGTTCTAGCTGTTTGAATTCATGTTGGTTTTCAACAGCAAATGTTCCTGGTATATAACCTCTGATAGAACTTTAAAATCACTCTTAGTTTACCATTGGAAATGTTCTTCGTAATGAAATTACAGAACATTGAATTCGATGTTAGTCTTCAGTGAGAAACTTTCAGTTCAAACAGGAGGACTACAGAAATTATTATTCAGGGTTAGATTTCAAAGGGCAATTGAACATTATACACAATTGAATTACAGAACTCGAACTTCTGTGTTAGTTTTCTTGCACAACATATGTTGGCATTGAAGCAGCTTCTAATGTTTTCAGTTCACTGTTAGTTATCATTAGCAAATGATCCTAGTACATAACTGGCTAATAGCACATTGAATTCACTGTTAGTTACTCAGGGGATAAGTTCTTCCTAGACATCAGGTTTATGGAACATTGAACTGAATTATACTATTCATCGGGAAATGGTCAATTATGAAAAAGGACTTTGCAACATTGAATACAGGCTTAATTAGGAATGTGGATTTGTTTACTGTAGAGAACAGGACAGAAAAACATGACATTCATGATGAGTTTTCAATGAGAAATGTAAGAATCCAAGCTGTCCTACTCTTTGAATTCACTGTTATTTTTCAAAAGCAACTGTTCCTACCAGATAACCGGTTAATGTAATTCTCAATAACAGTTAGTTTATGATGGGAGATGAGCTTCCTACACCATAGGATCATAGATCGTTGAATTCGCTCTTACTTTAACAAAGAGAATTGTTTATTGTATGCAGGTTTCAGTGGGAAACATTCTCACTAGTCACACAGTTCTACCCCATTGAATTACTTTTCGTTTTCAACAGGAAATGGTCCCAGCATATAACCTCTGATGGAACTTTGAAATCATTCTTTGTTTACCATTGCAAATGTTCTTCGTAATGAAATTACAGAACATTCAATTCACTGTTGATTTTCAGTGAGAAACCTTCATTTCAAACAACAGAACTACAGAACATTGAATTCATAGTTAGAATTACAGTACTCGAACTTCACAGTTAGTTTTCGCAGACAAACCTTTTTGGTACTCAAACACCTTCTAATCTTCTCAGTTCATGGTTAGTTTTCATTAGCAAATGACCCTAGTACTAACCAGCTAATAGCACAATGAATTCACTCTTAGATTTCCAGGGGATACGTTTTTCCTAGACAACAGGTTCACAGAACATTGAATTGAACTTTACTATTCCACGGGAAATATTCACTTAGAATACAGGACTATGCAACATTGAATACAGGCTTAGTAAGCAGTGGGATTAGTCAACTGTTGAGAAAATTACAGAAAAACATGACATTCAGGATGAGTTTTCAATGAGAAACTTAAGAATCCAAGCTGTCCTACTCCTGAAATTGAATGCTATTTTTCAATAGCAACTGATTCTAGCAGAGAACTGGTGAATGAAACTGTCAATTACCCTTACTTTAAGATGGGAAATGAGCTTCTTACACAATAGGATTATAGAATGTTGAATCGCTCTTACTTTTCCAAGAGAATTGGTTATTGTATACAGTTTTCAACGGGAAACATTCTCAGTATTCAAACAGTGTCTAGCCTTTTGAATTCATGTTGGTTTTCAACAGGCAATGTTCCTAGTATATAACCTCTGATAGAACTTTGATATCACTCTTAGTTTACCATTGCAAATGTTCTTCGTAATGAAATTACAGAACATTGAATTCGCTGTTAGTCTTCAGTGAGAAATGTTCATTTCAAACAGCGGGACTACAGAACTTTGAATTCAGGGATAGATTTCAAAGGGCAATTGAACATAATACACAATTGAATTACAGAACACCAACTTCACTGTTTGTTTTTTTGCACAACCTATGTTGGTATTGAAGCAGCTTCTATTCTTTTCAGTTCATGGTTAGTTTTCATTAGCAAATGATCTTAGTATATAACCAGCTAATAGCACATAAATTCACTCTTAGTTTTCCCAGGGATAAATTATTCCTAGACAACAGGTTTACAGAACATTGAATTGAACTTTAGTATTCATTGGGAAATGTTCACTTAGAAAACAGGGCTATACAACTTTGAATACAGGCTTAGATAGGAATGCGGATTTTTTTACTGTAGAAAGCAGGACAGAAAAACATGACATTCACGATGAGTTTTCAATGAGAACCGTAAGAATCCAAGCTGTCCTACTCTTTGAATTCACTGTTATTTTTCAAAAGCAGCTGTTCCTACCAGACTAACGGTGAATGAAACTGTCACTTTCCCTTACTTTAAGAAGGGAAATGAGCTTCCTACACAATATGATCATAGAACGTTGAATTCACTCTTACTTTTCAAAGATAATTGTTTATTGTACACAGTTTTCAACGAAAACATTCTCAGTATTCACACCGTTCCTGCCCTTTGAATTCATGTTGGTTTTCAACAGGGAATGTTCCTAGTATATAACCTCTGATAGTACTTTGCAATCATCTTCGTTTACCATTGGAAATGTTCTTCTTAATGAAAATACAGGACATTGAATTCGCTGTTAGTCCTAAGTGAGAAAAGTTCATTTCACGCAGCGGGACTATAGAACTTTGAATTCAGGGATATATTTCAAAGGGCAATTGAACATTATATGTGGAGAGCTGCGATAAACAAGTCCTTATTTGGCTTGGGCTCCTTAACTAATTCTGCTTCCTTAATCGTGGACCTATCTGCATGGGCCACGTGGCTCACTAGGGTTGGCTAGCGCAGGACTACTTATCTTGGGTGTCGGCTGTGCCCGGGGTCAGAAGATTGTTGTAGGTTCCTGAATAAACTGCTTAAAGAAGAGCTCTATGGTCGCGTCATTCTTGCTGGTCGCGACAAGTGGGCGCTAATATGGTGAACCTCTCTCTCGAAGGAGGATCAAAATTTTTGCAGTTAGGGCAGTGCTGGTAAGTTCCCTACAGTAAGGCAGGTCAATAAAGATCATGGGAAAGTGACAACTTGTGCTCTACTCTGTAGATAAAGAGAGAGCAAAGAAGAGTTCACGGTGATAGCAAATCGAATGTAAAGTCACTGTGGGCCAGTGAGCAGAGTTAAAGGTAAAAGTAACTATGGGCGCTTCTCATTTGCACCCAATTTCTTTGGCTGTTCAGAATCGGCTTTTATCAAAGAATTTAAAAGTTAAGAAGAGTACCCTAGAGAGATTTTTGAATGAGTGTGATACTGTCGCCCCCTGGTTTGCGATGTCAGGTAACCTAACGGTCGCTTGCTGGGATAGGTTAGGGAGGAATCTGTACTTCGCTTGGGATCAGGGAACTTTAAAAGTGGGAGTTAGAACAATCTGGAAGCTGATTAGATGCTGTCTTCAGGACCAGAGGTACTGCAGAGCAGTGGAGGAAGGACAAACAGCTTTAGAAATGTTAAAGGAAGAAATATCAGAGAAGTCAGGAGAAAGGGAAACATCAGCGATGAACTTCTTGGATTCAGATGAGGAGGTGCAAAGATGGTAGAGAGGATGGAAAAGCATTCTTTGAATGATAAGAAGAAGGAAAAGGAAAAGTCAGGGCCCGATAGTACGGGGGGACCGCTGACCAAGATCCCCTCTGCTCCCCCATTGTACGATGAGTCAGGCAAACCAGCTCCCTCGGGAGGTTCAGGACGTTCCATTTACCTGGAAGTGTGGCGAGCTGTAAGATAAGAGCTACAACTTGCTTGTCCAGTTTTTCAAGATGCTCATGGTAACCACTATGAGGAGCCTCTTGATTTTAAGGTCATCAAGTCCCTAGCTGAGTCAGTCAGAACATATGGCATAACTGCTCCATTCACCATAGCCGGTGTAGAGTCATTGAACAGGCACTGCATGACCCCAAATGATTGGGGTGGACTATCCTGAAACTGCTTGAGTCCAGGACATTATTTAGATTGGAGAGCCTTTACAATTGAATTTGCTACAGAGCAGGCTGCTGTCAATGCTAGGGATGGAAAACCCTCTGGGACAGAGATGTGTTGCTAGGATAGGGAAGGTTTGCCAACCAGCAGACAGGATATCCTGTACAGGTTTATGGACAGGTCAATCAGATTGCCATTAAGACATGGAAATCCATGCCAAAGAAATGAGAAGTTACTGGTAATCTTACTAAGATTTTACAAGGACCCATGGAGCCATTCTCTGACTTGGGGGCGAGAATGGTAGAAGTGGCAGGAAGGATTTTGGGGGATCCTGATGCTGCTATGCCCCTTATAAAACAGTTAGTTTATGAGCAATGTACACAAGAATGTAGAGCTGCTATTACCCCATATAAGAGCAAAGGACTGGAGGCTTGGATGAAGGTTTGTAGAGAACTAGGAGGACCCCTGAAAAATGCTGGTCTTGCAGCGGCTGTGGTACAGCTGTCTCAAAACAAGAGAGGAGGTTCAAAGGCTTGCTTTATATGTGGCAAGATGGGACACCTAAAAAGGCAATGCCCTGAGGGGGAAAATACCCCGAATACAGGAAACAGCCTACGCCCCAGGCAGCCTGGGCTATGTCCAAAAAGTAAAATGGGGAACCACTGGGCTAATGAATGCCAATCTGTGAAGGATATTAATGGGCAACTTCTTAGTCCAGGTTATGGTGGAGCCCCCCCAAAAAACGGACAGCAGGACCCACGCCACCAGGGCCCGCAAATATGTGGGGCTGTAGAGAGTCAAAACAACAACCAGGAAGTGGAGAGATGGCCCACGCTCTGTCATCCAGGGGACTGCGGACAGCCACTGTGGGCTCAGCAGGACTGGACTTCTGTGCCTCCATGAGACTCATATTAACTCCTCGCATGGGGGTCCAAGTGGTGGATACTGATTTTGAAGGTCCCCTAGCACCGGGTACAGTTGGTTTGTTGCTAGGAAGATCATCATCAGCCCTATGGGCCTGATAGTTCATCCAGGCGTGACTGATACAGATTTTACCACTGTAGTTAAGATCATGGTGTCTTCCCCTCGAGGGATTGTGGCCATTTCCCCCTGAGATAGTATAGCCCAGTAACTCATTTTACCCAGCCGTCATGAAAAATTTACAGCTAATTTACGAGAGAGAGGAGATTAAGGATTTGGGTCCACACGGAATGATTTAACATTTTTATCCCTGGATCTTGAGCAGAGACCTACATTATAATTAAGGGTTGATGGCAAAGAAATTCTTGGGCTTCTGGATACCGGGGCAGATAAAAGTATTATTTCAAAAAGAGACTGGCCATCCAATTGGCCAATACAGGCTTCTTCTCAAACTCTTCAAGGCCTAGGTTATGCAAACACTCCAGATATGAGTGCAAGACAGTTAAAATGGCAAGATGAGGAGGGACATTCTGGGGTCATGCAACCATATGTGTTAGAACTTCCTATTTCCCTTTGGGGAAGAGACCTATTAAAAGACATGTGTTTTAAGTTAAGTAATGAATACTCAGAAATTTCCCAAAAGATTATGCAGGATATGGGGTACCATCCAGGGTATGGGATAGGGAAATACCTGCAAGGATGTAAAAGTCCAATTACCACTCAACAGAGAAGGCCCAGGCAAGGTCTGGGTTTTTCATAGGGGCTGCTGAAGAAGGGATTCCCATCACTTGGAAGCAAGCAGATGCCAGACAGGTAGTTCAAGATTGCCCTCAATGTGTGATTCACCATCATCCTCCCAGTGTAGGGGTAAATCCTAGAGGGTTGATGCTGGTTAAGATCTGGCAGATGGATGTAACACATATTTCTGAATTTGGAACTTTAAGATATGTTCATGTTTCTGTGGACACCTGTTCAGGTGTCATTTATGCTACCCCCTTGAGTGGAGAAAAAGCTCGCAATGTCATAGAACATTGCTTGGGAGCCTGGGCAGCATGGCGGAAGCCGCAACAACTAAAAACAGATAATGGAACAGCCTACATGGCTCAGACTTTTACCTCCTTCTGCAAACAGATGGAGGTACAGCTTAATCATGGATTACCCTATAATCCTCAAGGACAAGGAATTGTGGAACATGCTCATCGCACCCTAAATGAATGCATACAAAAACAAAAAGGGGGAGTAGGCCAAGACTGCACCCCCAAGGAAAGAATATCTCTAGCTCTTTTTACTCTTCATTTTTTAAATTTGGACGTGGATGGCCTTTCCATGGCATATCGTCATCAACGTCAAGGTGGATGCCTGAAAGGGTATGTTAAATGGAAAGCTGTGCTCATGGGAACATGGCATGGCTCTGATCCTTATTGACGTGGTCAAGAGGGTCTGTTTGTGTTTTTCCACAGGATTGTCACGATCCAGTGTGGGTGTCCGAGAGACTGACCTGAAAAGTCCAACATGAAGATCCTTCCACTATGGATGCTGATAGGCCAGGGATGGAGTCTGACTCAGGCGGAACTTCGATGGGGGATCTTGTTGGTGTTTCCAAAGCATCTTCAAGTTCAATATATGCCTAAGTTTTCCCTCGCTATTTTGTTAGCAATAAAAGTTTAGGTCTCTCCTATTTGCCCTTGGATGGGTAAATTAGTCCCATTGAAGGCAATGGTAGTGTACCACTAGTGGGAATTTTGTGCTTTTTGCTGGTAAGTAATATTAGTCAAATAAGCCCATGTGTGATGCTTTATAATCACTCTGTTGCCTGGATGGAAGCCCCTTGGAGCCCAGGCCAATTTTCAGTTAATGCCTCCTGGATTCACTAATTGATGGCCTCGGAGTTATGGAGATGGCATGGATGTTCCCCCTCAGCCTAGGTGGGCTCCCTTTTGTCATGGTGCTATTGGGAGCGATGGCTGGTCTCCTGGTGCTGGACTTCCTGGTGGGCCTGTGGTGTCTATGCAAGATGAGTGTCACACTGCATAGGAATGCAGCTATGATTATTCAGGCATTTACAGCCATTGAGGCAGGACAGTCCTCTTATGCATGGCTTGCTGTCACAAAGAGCTAGAATACTCAGGACGTTCAGGTGGTGAGGCAAAGCACTGCACTCTAGGTAAGCCGCCTGCAGTTAACAGACTAGATGAGAGCATGTCTGAGAGAAAGCGGGTTAGTACCGTCCTTTCCCCATAATATCCATCCTTACTCCCGCCTCTGGAAAAATTGGTACTGGATTTCACTACAGAGCTCAGGCCTGTACTCTCACCTGTTTCATTTAAAAAAAAAAAAACAAGGAAATGTGGAGAGCTGCCATGTGCCATGGCCTAAAGATGGCATTGGCTTCTGCCTTCTGCTAGCCCAATAGCAAGTGCTCTCTGGGATAAACAAGTCATTTTTTGGCTGAAGCTGCATAACTGATTCTTCTTCCTTAATCATGGACATAATGCATATGCCACATGGCTCACAAGGGTTGGCTCACGCAGGACTACTCAGCAGTGGGTCAGCTCTCCCCGGGGTCAGAAGATTTTTCAAGGTTCCTGA
The DNA here is from genome assembly GCF_020740685.1 of Jaculus jaculus. NCBI lineage: Eukaryota > Metazoa > Chordata > Mammalia > Rodentia > Dipodidae > Jaculus > Jaculus jaculus. Next base: position 30,279,444 of record NC_059103.1, read on the forward strand.
ATAAAATGCTTAAAGAAGAGCTCTCGAGTCACATCATTCCTGCTGGTGGAGGAGGTCGCGACAATTATACACAATTGAATTACAGAACTCAAACCTCTCTGTTAGTTTTCCTGCATCAGCCTTTGTTGGTATTAAAGCAGCTTTTAATCTTTTCAGTTCACGATTAGTTTTCATTAGCTAATGATCCTAGTACATAACCGGCTAATAGCACATTGAATTCACTCTTAGTTTTCTAGGGGTTAAGTTCTTCCTAGACAACAGGCCCACAGAATATTGAATTCAACTTTACTATTCGTTGGGAAATGTTCACATAGAAAACAGGACTATGCTACATTGAAAACAGGCTTAGTTAGGACTGTGGATTTGTTTACAGTAGAGAACAGTACAGAAAACCATATCATTCACGACGAGTTCTCAATGAGATACGTAAGAATCCAAGCTGTCCTACTCTTTGAATTCACTGTTATTTTTCAATAGCAACTGTTCCTACCAGATAACCAGTTAATGTAACTGTCAATTACCCTTAGTTTATGATGGGAAATGAGCTTCCTACTCCATAGGATCATAGATCATTGAATTCGCTGTTACTTTTCAAAGAGAATTGTTTACTGTACACAGTTTTTAATGGGGAACATTCTCAGTATTCACACAGTTCTACCCTTTGAATTTATGTTGGCTTTAAACAGGAAAGGTTCCTAGTATATAACCTCTGATAGAACTTTGATATCACTCTTAGTTTACCATTGGTAATGTTCTTCGTAATGAAATTACAGAACATTGAATTCACTGTTAGTCTTAAGTGAGCAATGTTCATTTCAAACAGTGAGACTTCAAAACATGGAATTCAGGGATAGATTTCAAAGGTCAATTGAACATTATACACAATTGAAATACATAGCTCGAACTTCACTGTTAGTTTTTTTTTGCACAACCTATGTTGGTATTGAAGCAGCTTTTATCTTTTCAGTTCTCGGTTAGTTATCATTAGACAATGATCCTTGTACATATCCAGGTAATAGCACATTGAATTCACTCTAGTTTTTAAGTGGTTAAGATGTTCCTAGACAACAGTTTTACAGCCAACATTGAATTGAACTTTACTATTCATCAGGAAATGTTCACTTAGAAAACGGGTCTATGCAACATTGAATACAGGCTTAGTTAGGAATGCGGATTTTATTACAGTATAGAACAGGACAGAAAAACATGATATTCATGAAAAGTTTTAAATGAGAAACGTAAGAATCCAAGCTGCTCTACTCTTTGCATTCACTGTATTTTTCAATAGCAACTGTTCCTACCAGATAAACGGTTAATGTAACTGTCAATTACCCTTAGTTTATAAAGGGAAATGAGATTCCTACTCCATAGGTGCATAGATCATTGAATTCGCTCTCACTTTCAAAGAGAATTTTTTATTGTACACAGTTTTCAACAGGAAACATTCTCCGTATTCAAACAGTTCTAGCCCTGTGAATTCATGTTTGTTTTCAACCGGTAATGTTCCTAGTACATAACCACAGATAGAACATTGAAATCACTTTTAGTTTACCATTGCAAATGTTCTTCATAAAGAAATTACAGAAAATTCAATACGCTGTTATTCTTCAGTGATAAACATTCATTTCAAACAGCAGGACTACAGAACTTTGAATTCAGGGATAGATTTCAAAGGGCAATTGAACATTACACAAAATTGAATTACAGAACTCGAACTACAATGTTACTTTTCTTGCGCACCCTATTTTGGTATAGAAACAGCTTCTAATCTTTTCAGTTCATGGTTAGTTTTCATTAGCAAATGATCCTAGTACATAACCGCCTAATAGCACATTGAATTCACTCTTAGTTTTCCAGGGGATAAGTTCTTCCTAGACAACAGGTTTATGGAACATTAAATTGAAGTTTAGGATTCATCGGGAAATGTTCACTTAGAAAACAGGACTATGCAACATTGAATACAGGCTTAGTTATGAATGTGGATTTGTTTACTGCAGAGAACAGGACAGAAAAACATGACATTCATGATTAGTTTTCAATGAGAAACATAAGAACTCAACCTGTCCTACTCTTTGAATTCACTGTTATTTTTCAATAGCAACTGTTCCTACCAGATAACTGGTTAATGTAACTGTCAATTACCCTTAGTTTATAACAGGAAATGAGCTTCCTACTCCATAGGTTCATAGCTCATTGAATTCGCTCTTACTTTTCACAGAAAATTGTTTATTGTACACAGTTTTCAATGGGAAACATTCTCACTAGTCACACAGTTTTGAATCACTGTTGGTTCTCAACAGGAAATGTTCTCTGCATATAATCTTTGATGGAACTTTGAAATCACTCTTAGTTTACCATTGCAAATGTTCTGCGTAATGAAATTACAGAACATTCAATTCACTGTGGATTTTCAGTGAGAAACCTTCATTTCAAACAGCAGAACTACAGAACTTTGAATTCACTGTTAGATTTACAGAAAACGAACTTCACCGTTAGTTTTCGCGGGCAAACCTTGTTGGTACTCAAGCACCTTCTAATCTTTTCAGTTCATGGTTAGTTATCATTAGCAAATGATCCTAGTACATAACCGCTTAATAGCTCATTGAATTCACTCTTAGTTTTCCAAGGGATACATTCTTCCTAGACAACAGGTTTACAGATCATTGAACTTTACTATTCATCGGGAAATGTTCACTTAGAAAACAGGACTATGCAACATTGAATACAGGCTTAGTTAGAAATGCGGATTTGTATACTGTAGAAAACAGGACAGAAACACATGACATTCACCATAAGATTTCATTGAGAAACGTAAGAACCCAAGATGTTCTACTCGTGGCATTCAATGCTATTTTTCAATAGCAACTGATCCTACCAGATAACCGGTGAATGAAACTCTCAATTACCCTTACTTTAAGACAGGAAAGGAGCATCCTACACAATAGGATCATAGAACATTGAATTCGCGCTTACATTTCAAAGAGAATTGTTTATTGTACACAGTTTGCAATGGGAAACATTCTCAGTATTCACACAGTTCTAGCCGTTTTAATTCATGTTTGTTTTCAACAGGAAATGTTCCTAGTATATAACCTCTGATAGAACGTTGAAATCACTCTTAGTTTACCATTGGAACTGTTATTCGTAATGAAATTACAGAACATTGAATATGCTATAGTCTTTGTTAGAAATGTTCATTTCTAACAGCGGGACTACCTAACTTTGAATTCAGGAATACATTTCAAAGGGCAATTGAACATTATACACAATTGAATTACAGAACTCGAACTTCTATGTTAGTTTCCTTGCACAACCTATGTTGGTACTGAAGCAGCTTCTAATCTTTTCAGTTCACTGGTAGTTTTCAGTAGTAAATGATCCTAGTACATAACCGGCTAATACCACATTGAATTCACTCTTAGTTTTCCCTTGGATATGTTCTTCCTAGGCAACAGGTTTACGGAACATTGAATGGAACATTACTATTCATCGGGAAATGTTCACTTAGAAAACAGGAGTATGCAACATTGAATACCGGCTTAGTTTGGAATGTGGATTTGTTTACAGTAGAGAACAGGACAGAAAAACATGACATTCCGATGAGTTTTCAATGAGAAACGTAAGAATCCAAGATGTCCTACTCTTTGAATTCCCTGGGATGTTTCAATAGCAACTGTTCCTACCAGATACCCAGTGAATGTAACTGTCAATTGACCTTAGTTTATGACGGGAAATGAGATTCCTACTCCATAGGATCATAGATCATTGAAATCACTCTTACATTTCAAAGAGAATTGTTTATTGTACACAGTTTGCAATGGGAATCATTCTAACTAGTCACACAGTTCTAGCCCTTTTAATCACTGTTGGTTTTCAACAGGATTTGTTCCCAGCATATAACCTCTGATGGAACTTTGAAATCACTCTTAGTTTACCATTGCAAATGTTCTTCTTAATGAAATTACAGAACATTCAAATCACTGTTGATTTTCATTGAGAAACCTTCATTTCAAGCAGCGGAACTACAGAATTTTGAATTGACAGGTAGAATTACAGAACTCGAACTTCACCGTTAGTTTCCATGGGCAAACATTGATGGTACACAAGCACCTTCTAATCTTTTCAGTTCATGGTTAGTTTTCATTAGCATATGATCCTAGTACATACCCGGCTAATAGCATATTGAATTCACTCTCAGTTTTCCAGGTGATACGTTTTTCCTAGACAACAGTTTCGCAGAACATTTAATTGAACTTTACTATTCATCAGGAAATGTTCACTTAGAAAACATGACTATGTAACATTTAATACAGGCTTAGTTAACAGTGGAATTAGTTTACTGTGGAGAAAATTACAGAAAAACATGACATTCATGATGAGTTTTCAATTAGTAATGTAAGAATCCAACCGGTCGTACTCTTGGAATTCAATGCTATTTTTCAATAGCAACTGATCCTACCAGATTACTGGTGAATGAAACTGTCAATTACCCTTACTTTAAGATGCAAAATGAGCTTCCTACGTAACAGGATCATAGAACGTTGAATTTGGTCTTACCTTTCAAAGACAATTGTTTATTGTACACAGTTTTCAATGGGTAACATTCTCAGTAGTCACACAGTTCTATCCCTTTGAATCACTGTTGGTTTTCAACTGGAAATGTTCCCAGCATATAACCTCTGATGGAACTTTGAAATCACTGTTAGGTTACCATTGCAAATGTTCTTCTTAATGAAATTACAGAACATTCAATTCACTGTTGATTTCCAGTGAGAAACCTTCATTTCTAAAAGCGGAACTACAGAACTTTGAATTCACGTTTAGAATTACAGAATTCGAACTTCACCGTTAGTTTTCGTGGGCAAACTTTGTTGGTACTCAAGATACTTCTAATCTTTTCAGTTCATGGTTAGTTTTCATTAACCAATGATCCTAGTACATAACCTGCTAATAGCACATTGAACTCACTCCTAGGTATCCATGGCATAAGTTCTTGCTAAACAACAAGTATAGAGAACATGGAGTTCAAGTTTAATATTCATTGGGAAATGTTCACTTAGAAAACAGGACTATACAACATTGAATACAGGCTTAGTTAGCAGTTGTTTTAGTTTACTGTGGACAAAATTTCAGAAAAACATGACATTGACGATGATTTTTCAATGACAAACGTAAGAATCTAAGCTGTCCTGCTCTTTTATGTTTATTATACACAGTTGTCACTGGGAAACATTCCCAGTATTCACACAGTTCTAGGCGTTTGAATTCATGTTGGTTTTCGACAGGGTATGTTACCAGCATGTAACCTCTGATGAAACTTTGAAATCACTCATAGTTTACCATTGCAAATGTTCTTCTTAAGGAAATTACAGAACATTCAATTCACTGTTGATTTTCAGTGAGAAAACTTCCTTTCAAACAGCCGAACTACAGAACTTTGAATTCATGGTTAGAATTACAGAACTCGAACTTCACCATTAGTTTTCACGGGCAAACCTTCTTGGTACTCAAGCACCTTCTAATCTTTTCAGTTCATGGTTAGTTTTCATTGGCAAATGATCCTAGTATATAACCGGCTAACAGCACATTGAATTCTGTTTAGTTTTCAGGCAATATGTTCATCCTTGACAACAGGTTCACAGAACATTGAATTGAACTTTAGTATTCATCGAGAAATGTTCACTTAAAAAAGAAGAATAATCAACATTGAATAAAGGCTTATTTAGCAGTGGGATTAGTTTACTGTGGAGAAAATTACAGAAAAACATGACATTCATGATGAGTTTTCAATGAGAAATGTAAGAAACCAAGGTGTCCTACTCTTGGCATTCAATGCTATTTTTCAATGGCAACTGATCCTACCAGAAAACTGGTGAATGAATGTCTCAATTACCTTTACTTTAAGATGGGAAATGAGCTTCCTACACAATAGGATCATAGAACATTGAATTCGCTCTTACATTTCAAAGAGAATTGTTTATTGTACACAGTTTTCAACGGGAAACATTCTCAGTATTCACAGTTCTAGCCCTTTGAATTCATGATGGTTTTCAACAGGAAATGTGCCTAGTATATAACCTCTGATACAACATTGAAATCACTCTTTTTCACCATTGGAAATGTTCTTCATAATGAAATTACTGAACATTGAATTCGCTGTTACTCTTCAGTGAGAAACGTTCATTTCAAACAGCGGGACTGGAGAACATTGAATTCAGGGATAGATTTCAAAAGGTAATTGAATATTATACACAATTGAATTACAGAACTTGAACTTCTCTGTTAGTTTCCTTGCCCAACCTATGTTGGTATTGCAGCAGCTTCTAATCTTTTCAGTTCACGGTTAGTTTTCATTAGTAAATGGTCCTGGTACATAACCGACTAAAAGCACATTGAATTCACTCTTACTTTTCCAGGGGATACGTTCTTCCTAGACAATCGGTTTACGGAACATTGAATTGAACTTTACTATTCATCGAGAATTGTTCACTTACAAAACAGGACTATGCAACATTGAATACAGGCTTTGTTAGGAATGCGGATTTGTTTACTGTCGAGAACAGGACAGAAAAACATGACATTCACGATGCGTTTTCAATGGAAATGGTAGAATGCAAGTTGTCCCACTCTGCATTCACTGTTATTTTTCATAAGCACCTGTTCCTACCAGATAACAGGTAATGAAACTGTCAATTACCCTGACTTTATGATGAGGAATGAGCTTCCTACACCATAGGATTACAGATCAATGAAGTCGCTCTTACTTTTCAAAGAGAATTGTTTATTGTACAAAGTTTTCAACAGGAAACATTCTCACTAGTCTCACAGTTCTAGATCTTTGAATCACTGTTGGTTTTCAACAGGAAATGTTCCCAGCATATAACCTCTGATGGAACTTTGTAATCACTCTTAGTTTACCATTGCAAATGTTCGTTTTAATAAAATTACAGAACATTCAACTCTCTGTTGATTTTCAGTGAGAAACCTTCATTTCAAACAGTGGAACTACAGAACTTTGAATCCAGGGATATATTTCAAAAGACAATTGAACATTATACACAATTGAATTACAGAATTAGAACTTCACTGTTAGTTTTCTTGCACAACCTATGTTGCTACTGGAGCAGTTTCTAATCTTTTCAGTTCACGGTTAGTTTTCATTAGCAAATGATCCTAGTACATTGAATTCTGTCTAAGTATTCCACGGGATACGTTCTTCCTAGACAACAGGTTTAACGAATATGGAATTGAACTTTACTATTCATGGGCAAATGTTCACTTACAATACAGGAATATGCAACATTGAATACAGGCTTAGTCAGCAGTGGGATTAGTTTTGTGTGGAGAAAATTAGAGAAAAACAAGAAATTGATAATGAGTTTTCAATGAGAAAAGTAAGAATCCAAGCTGTCCTATTCCTGGAATTAACTGTTTTTTTTTGTTGTTGTTGTTGTTGTTTTTGGTTTTTCAAGGTAGGGTCTCACTCTGGTCCAGGCTGACCTGGAATTAACTCTGTCATCTCAGGGTGGCCTTGAACTTATGGCAATCCTCCTACCTCTGCCTCCTGAGTGCTGGGAGTAAAGGCGTGCGCCACCACGCCCGGCTCTCACTGTTATTTTTAATAGCAACAGTACCTACCACATAACCGCTGAATGAAACTGTCAATTACCCTTACTTTAAGACGGGAAATGAGCTTCATACACAATAGGATCATAGTACGTTGAATTCGCTCATACTTTTCAAAGAGAATTGTTTATTGTACACAGTTTTCAACGGGAAACATTCAATATTCACATAGTTCCTGCCCTTTGAATTCATCCACTATCCATTTATTCTTTAAGAGGGTGCTATTCAGTTTCCATATGTCGTTGGGGTTCTTGTTGTTTTTTTTTGTTGTTGATTTCTAGGAATATAGCATTATGATCTGATATCATGCAGGGATTTATGTTGATGTTCCTAAATATGTGGAGGCTAGGCTGTCTTTGTGACCCAGTATATGGTCTATTTTAGAGAATGTTCCATGTGCTGCTGAGAAGAATTTGTAGTCTGTGAATTTGGGATAGAAAGTACTGTATATGTCTGTTAGGTCTAAGTGCTCTATGGTTCTGTTCAGTTCTCTACTTCCGTGTTGAGCTTCTGTTTGGATGATCTGAATATTACTGATAATGATGTGTTAAAGTCTCCAGCTATGATGGTGTTGGTGGTTATTTTTATTGTCAAGTAGGTTTTGTTTTATGAACTGTGGTGCCCCTGTGTTTGGTGCATACAGATTTATGATTGTAATATCGTCTGGATGGATTGTTCCCTGTATAAGTAGGAAGTAGCCTTCTTTGTCTTTTTTGATTGTTTTGGTTTGAAGTCAACTTTATATGATATTAATATACCTACACCTGCTTGTTTCTTATTCCCATTTGCTTGAAATATTGTTTTCCACCCTTTCATCCTGAGGAGGTTTCTGTCTTTAGTGGTAAGGTGGGTTTCTAGAAGGCAGCAGATTGAGGGGTCTAATTTTTTGATCCACCCTGTGTGCTTGTGTCCCTTGATGGGTGAATTAAGGCCATTAATATTTAGGGTTATGACTATGAGATTTGATTTGATCCCTGCCATGTTGTGGTGGTAGATGTGTGTTGGCATTTCCATGGAATTTAAATTTTTTCCATCTACTCTGGGTTTGGTTGCTGTGATATGCTTCTTGTCTGCATTTTTTTTGGTTATTTGTTTCTTCTCTGTGGAGAATTTCCTGGAGAACTTTGTGTAGGTTTAGTTTTGTGTTCATATAATTGTAAAGCTGAGTTTTATCATGGAAAGTTTTCCTTTCACCATCTATTATAAGGGAGACTTTTGCCGGGTAGAGTAGTTTGGGTTGAAAGCCATAGTTTCTTAGAGTTTGGAGAGTTTCATTCCAGGCCCTTCTAGGTTTCAGGGTTTCCATTGAGAAGTCTGAAGTAATTCTGATGGGGTTTCCTTTGAAAGTGGTTGGGTGTTTTTCCTAGCTGCGTTTATGATTTTTTCCTTGGTGTCAATGTTTAGAGTCTAAATGATAGTATGTCTTGGGGATTTCCTCCTTTGGTCTAGTTGGTTAGGAGTTCTGTTTGCTTCTTCAATCTTGATGGGCCTTTCTTTTTAGAGACAAGGAAGTTTTCTTTAATTTTTGTGTTAAATAAGTTCTCCATGCCTTTGGTCTGAAATTCTTCTCCTTCTGGTATTCCAATGATTCTGATATTAGGACGTTTAAGTGTATCCCACAATTCTCTCATGTTCTGTTCACAGAAACTTTTGAACTTACTGAAATTTTTGGACTCTTGAACTGTTTCTTCCATCCTCTCTTCCATATCATAATTTCTATCTTCCACTTAGCTGACTCTATTCTTGAGAGCCTCTAGTGAGTTTTGGACTTGTTCAATTAAGTTTGCATTTTCTACTACTTTCCTATGTATCACTTCCATCGCTTTGTCCAGCTCCCTTTTTTTCTCATTTTCTGATTTTCTTGATGATTCTTGGAAATCATCCTTGCATTTCTTTATATTTTCATTTAGTGTGGCCAGCTGATTTTTAAGATCCTCTTTTTTTTCACTCTCCCTCAACTCTCTTAGCTCTCTTTGAATTCCTTCCAGTGTCTTATCATATTGCCCCAGCTTAGTGATCCACACGATTATCTATCCTTTGTAGCTTTCCTGCCAGTTCTAGCAGCAGTTTGGTCATGGTTGCATTGTTCATTGCTTCCACTTGATGTTCTGATCCTAAACTCTCTTCTATGTGTTGGTTAGTTGTGATCCTTGTTGGACTGGGTGATCTGTCTGGATTTTCTTGCAATTTATTTTTCATGTTATTTCTTTTGCGCTGTGGTCTACCCATGTCAGTGTATGGGCAGGTAGGTGGGTGGAGCAGCATGGGATCTAGGTTAGTGCGAATCGGAGGCAGCCTGGGTCAGTTGTAAGTAGCTGGGTTTTTGCTCACTCTTGCCAAAGCCGCCTATCTATAGCCTGACAGGGGCGCCAAAGTTGCCTGAATTCTCACCCAGAAATGCACATAAGCTGCCTGCCTTCTAGCTTGAAAGGGGACTGAGGTAGCAAGCTCTGAAAGTGCCCAAACTCTGGCTGGGTACACTGGGATCTGTAAATAGTCTGTGCTCTCCCGCCTCAGGGGAGTGGGGGATGGGTGGTGATGTACAGGTAGGGGATGGCACCTGCGCTGGTGCTAGTGACTCAGTGTGGACTTTTGTGGCTCTTGTGGGAGTTGGCCCGCTGCACGTGCAATTGTAGTATAGAGGTAGATGCTGTGGGTACCGGATCAGGACACAGCAGAGGCTGACCAGTGGCAAGTGATGTGAGCACAGCAGCAGGGCATCTGACAGCCACCTATTCAAGGCAGGAGTGACCCCCACAGGCCTGCAAACCGAGCACCATGTGGCTGGTCTACTTGCAGGATCAGAGAACAAGAGCTAGGTAGGAGGTCTCAGCTTCAGTGCAGCAGGCTGTCAGGCGTGGCTGGTGGGTGCCCGATCAGAGCTCAGCCACGCAGGAAGTGCGGAGGGTGCACAGGTGGGGGGCCGAAGGGGTGCGTGGGGTGCGATGGGGTGTATGGAGCGAGTGCAGCATGTGGCAGTGGGGCGCGGGGCATGCCGGGGCACCGGGCAATAAGGGTGGGGTGTGCAGGAACTGATGGGGGACAGGGAATGGAGGGGAGTGTGCCCTTGGGAGGGGCGGGGGATGTAGGGCACTCAAGTCATTGGGGGGGGTGAGGGGCATGCGGGGGTCATGCTCACAGGGGCTGTCTGCATTGTGCATGGGGAGTACAAGGTGCGTTGATGGTTCGGGACACCACGGGACACAACGGGGTGCTCTGGATGCTCGTGGGGTGGCAGGGCGCGAGGGGAGGGATCATGGGTGGCTCATGGGGCGTGGGGCGCTGGTGCGGGGGCTGGTCACGCAGAGGCACGCCGGGGCGTAGTACTCCACGGGGCGCTCTGGACATGTAGGGGGAGCGCTCGGGGGGACGTGAGGAGTGTGGGGGGGGTGAAGTGTGTGTGGGGCACGCCTGGGTACGCGGGGGTGCGGGACTCCTAGGGGGGCCAAGAGGCGCGCTAGGGACACGTGTGGCGCGTGGTCCATGTGCGGAGGGGGGGCATGTATTACAGAACATGGAATTCAGGGTTAGATATCAAAGGGCAATTGAACTTTATACACAATTGAATTACAGAACTCGAACTTCACTGTTAGTTTTCTTGCACAACCTCTGTTGGTATTGAAGCACCTTCTAATCTTTTCAGTTCACGGTTAGTTTACATGAGTAAACGATCCTAGTACATAACGCGCTAATTGTACATTGAACTCACTCTTAGTTTACCATGGGATAAGTTCTTCCTAGACAACAGTTTTACAGAACATGGAGTTCCACCTTACTATTCATCGGGAAATGTTCACTTAGAAAACAGGACTATACAGCATAGAATACAGGCTTAGTTAGCAGTAGGATTAGTTTACTGTGGAGAAAATTTAAAAAAAAAATGACATTCATGATGAGATTTTAATGAGAAACGTAAGAATCCATGTGGTTTTACCCTTTGAATTCAATGCTATTTTTCAATAGCAACTGAGCATACTGGATAACCGGTGAATGAAACTGTCAATTACCCTTACTTTAAGATGGGAAATGAGCTTCCTACACAAAAGGATCATAGAACGTTGAATTCACTCTTACTTTTCAAGGAGAATTGTTTATTGTACACAGTTTTCAATGGGAAACATTCTCAGTATTCACACAGTTCTATCCCTTGGAATTCATGTTGGTTTTCAACAGGAAATGTTCCTAGTATATAACTTGTAATAGAACTTTGAAATCCCCCTTAGTTTACCATTGGAATTGTTCTTGTAATGAAATTACAGAACATTTAATTCGCTGTTAGTGTTTAGTGAGAAATGTTGATTTCAAACAGCGAGACTACACAACTTTGAATTCAGGGTTAGATTTCAAAGGACAATTGAATTACAGAACTCGAACTTCACTGTTAGTTTTCTTTCACAACCTATGTTGGTATTGAAGCAGCTTCTAATCTTTTCAGTTCACGGTTAGTTTTCATTAGCAAATGATCCTACTATATAACCGGATAATAGCACATTGAATTGACTCTTAGTTTTCCAGGGGAAAAGTTCTTCCTTGAAAACAGGTTTACAAAACATTGAATTGAACTTTACTATTCATCAGGAAATGTTCACTTAGAAAACAGGATTATGCAACATTGAATACAGCCTAATTAGGAATGTGGATTTGTTTACTGTAGAGAAGAGTACAGAAAAACATGACATTCACAATGAGTTTTCAATGAGAAACGTAACAATCCAAGCAGTCCTACTCTTGGAATTCACTGTTATTTTTCAATAGCAACTGTTCCTACCAGATAAACGGTGAATGAAACTGTCAATTACCCTTACTTTAAGATGGGAAATGAGGTTCCTACACAATAGGATCATAGAACGTTGAATTGGCTCTTACTTTTCAAAATAATTGTTTACTGTACGCAGTTTTAAATGGGAAACATTCTCAGTATTCACACAGTTGTCGCCCTCGGAATTCATGTTGGTTTTCAACAGGAAATGTTCCTAGTACATAACCTCTGATAGAACTTTGAAATCACTCTTACTTTACCACTGGAAATATTCTTCGTAATGAAATTACAGAACATTGAATTTGTTGTTGTTTTCAGTGAGAAAATTTCATTTCAAATAGCAGGACTACAGAACTATGAATTCAGGGTTAGATTACAGAGGGCAATTGAACATTATACACAATTGAATTACAGAACTCAAACTTCACTGCTCGTTTTCTTTTTTTAAATTCTTTTATTTTGTAGCTTATTTTGAAATTTATTTTTTGAGAGAGAAAGAGAGAAAAAAGTAGGCATGCCAAGTCTTCCTACCACCACCAAGAAACTCCAAACACATGTGCCACTTATGTGCATTTGGCTTCCTGTGGGCAGTGGAGAATTTAATACAGGTCATCAGGCCCATCGAGCAATTCCCTTCAACCCATTGAGCCTCTCTCCAGTACATTTTTTTAAATTTTAAAATTTTATTTTTATTTTTTAAAATTAATTTATTAGTTTTCTTTTCAGTAAATACAGGCAGTTTGGTACCATTATTTAGGTGCATCTGTGGTCTACCCCCTCCCACTAGACCCTCATTGTTAATGAAAATAGGTCTTGCATTGTGGATTTAGCCCCCAGTTATAGGTATGAATAATGTCTCTGAAAATCATGACCCAACATGTGACTCTGACATTCTTTCTGTCCCCTCTTCTGCAAAATTTCCCTGACCCATGTTGGGTTCATCTTGCGTCTGCTTCAGTGCTGAGGTGTTGGGGGCCTCTGAGGCTTAATTTTTTTTAATTTGATTTATTACATTTCTTTTCATCAAATACAGGCATTTTGGTACCATTGTTTAGGCTCATCTATGATCTACCCCCTCCCATTAGACCCTTCTTGTTGATGTAAATTGGTCATGCGATCTGGAGTTAGTCCCCAGTTATTGGTATGTTAAATGTCTCTGCAAATCATGACCCAACATGTGACTCTAACATTCTTTCCGCCCCCTCTTCCGCAAAATTTCCCTGAGCCATCTTGGGTTCATTTTTGGTCTGCTTCAGTGCTGAGGTGTTGGGGGCATCTGAGGCTCTGGCTCTCTGATTTGGTAGGAGTTGATTTTTCTCTGCATTGGTCTCCTTCCCCATTGTGCTGGTATCCAGTTCACAGGAAAACATCACCCTTGCTTGTTTCACCAGTTGTCCTTAGTATCAGTTAGGCCCCTTTTGAGGTATGTTGGGGCAGCTCTGAAAAAGAGAAGCAGATTCTCCAATGGAGAGCACGTTAGCACCCAGAAAATTGAAATAACATTTACTTTTTTGATAGTGAGATTGATAACTGTAGGCACTCTTGTTCCCCATGACTGATGATAGCTTGATATTGTAGAGTGGGCTTGTGTTTGGGTATGGTTCTGACTTGTTTCCCAGCTCCAGCTATGGGTCTAGTACCACTGACTGTATCAGTTAGCGAAATCAAGAGTAGTTGGTTCCTCACCATGGCTGTGTGCCTCTATTGCACTTGTGTGGTCATCACGTCAGGTTATTTGTTGCCAATTAGATTAGACAATGAGTTGCTTGGACAGATATTGGTCTTTCCCCCAGTCGCGCATGTAGCGCCTTCTGGCACTAGACATGCTGACTGTCTGGAGACTTACTCTCTCCTGGCTTCAAACCATGCCGTTCGATTTTGCGTATCAGTTGCACATGGAGTCTTCAGCAATAGGGTCTTACCACTGGACTTTGGTGGGTCATCAAGTACTCTCACAGAAGTCTGTCATTGTTTTGGGAAATCTTGTAGGTTTCTCTAATCAAAAGCTCATTGTGGATGGTAGCCCCAAGGTGGAAGTGGGGTTTACAGGCCAGTGCCCACTAATAAACTGAGGAAAAACATAACTAATATACAAGAATTAGAGAGGAGAGAGATAGAAGGGGGAGGGGGAGATTTAGGGAAGGAAGATGAAGAAGATTTAGGTTAGTCTTGATCCTACCCTCTCCAGTGTATTGTGGTTCAGGTGTTTCCTGTAAAGGTCTAGTGAAGGTTCAGCCATTTGGTCTGTCTTTTAGGAAGTACAATATTATGGTACCAATGCTGTTTGTGCCCAGATTACTGTTTTCCACCCTTCAATGCCCTCCCCGCTCTCCCTTCCATCCTATATTTAGTCCATGAGGTGCTTGCTGAGTATGTAAGTTATCTTGGAAAGTACTTCTTAAATTTTCTTCCAGTAGCATTTGAGGTTATGGTCTTATGTTGAGGTCTTTGAGCCATTTGGATTTGAGTGTAGTGCATGGTGAAATGTGTGGATCAAGGTTTAGTTTCTTGCATGTGGTTATCCAGTTTGTCCAGCACCATTTGTTGAAGATGCTATCTTTTTTCCAACCTGTATTGTTTGGGCCTTTGTCGACTATCAAGTAGCTATAGTTGCTAGACCCAAAATCCAAGTCCTCAAGTCTATTCCATTGGTCTATACTCCTGGTTATAGGCCAGTACCAAGCTGTTTTTGTTATTTTTTCTTTGTAGTATAGCTTTAGATCAGGTATGGTGATGCCACCAGAGGTATTTCTTTTGCTGAGGATAGGTGTGGATATGCGAGGCCTTCGGCCTTTCCATATGAAATTTGAGATCATTTTTTCTATCTCTGTGAAGAACAGTGTAGGGATTTTAATTGGAATTGGGTTAAATCTATATATTGCCTTTGGTAGGATTGCTGTCTTCACAATGTTAATTCTGCCTATCCAGGAGCATGGGAGGTCTTTTCATCTTCTCAAGTCCTCCTCAATTTCTTTTTTGATAGTGTTTATATTTTTATTGTATAGATCGTTTCCTTCCTTGGTTAATATTATTCCATGGTATTTTATTTACTTATTTTTTTTTGCTATTGAAATTGGACTATGTCCTTTATTTCTTTTTCTGTGTCTTTGTCATTTGCATACAGAAATGCTACCAATTTTTGTACATTGATTTTGTATCTGCTACTTTGCTATTGGAGTTAATCACTGTCAGCAGTTTTGGGATGGAGTGTCTTGGGTCTCTTACATATACAATCATGTCATCAGCGAATAGAACAATCTTAACTTCTTCCTTTCCAAATTGTATCCTTTTATTTCCTTCTCCTGTCTTATTGCTTGGGCTAGGACTTCCAGAACTATATTGGAAAGCAGAGGTGAGAGAGGACATCCCTGTCTTGTTCCTGATCTTAATGGTAATTCCTCCAGTTTCTCTCCATTAAGTATTATTTGGGTCTTTGGAGCTTTGTATATTGCCTTTATTATGTTAAGATGTGGACCGGCCATGCCAATTCTCTCCAATGTTTTGATTATGAAGGGATGTTGTATCTTGTCAAAGGCCTTTTCTGCATATGTTAAAATTATCATGTGGTTTTTGTGTTTAAGCTTGTTTATGTGTTGAATTACATTGACAGATTTTCGTATGTTGAACCACCCTTGTGTTCCTGGGATAAATCCCACTTGGTGAAGGGGATAATGCTTTTGATGTGTTGTTGGATTCGGTTTGGGAGT
This sequence comes from Jaculus jaculus, assembly GCF_020740685.1. Classification (NCBI taxonomy): domain Eukaryota; kingdom Metazoa; phylum Chordata; class Mammalia; order Rodentia; family Dipodidae; genus Jaculus; species Jaculus jaculus. The sequence goes on from NC_059103.1 coordinate 30,295,536, forward strand.
ATTTTGTTGAGGATATTTGCATCTATGTTCTTTAGGGAAATAGGCCGGTAGTTTTCTTTTCTTGTGGAATCTCTACCTGGTTTTGGGATTAATGTGATACTAGCTTCATAGAAGAAGTTGGGTAGCTTTTCCTGTTCTTCAATGATATGGCACAGTTTTAGAAAGATTGCTTTGAGTTCTTCCATGAAGGTTTGATAAAATTCGGCTGGGAATCAATCTGGTCTGGCACTTTTCTTTTTTGGGGGGTTTTTTATTAAGTTTTCAATCTCTGCGAGTGTGATGGGTTCATTGAGGTGATTAAACTGCTCTAAGTTGAAGTTTGGGAGATGATATGCATCTAGGAATTTATCCATCTCCTCCACTTTTTCTAGTTTTGTGGAGTAGAGGTTTTTGAAATAAGTTCTTATGATTGTGCCAATTTCACTTATGTCTGTTGTGATCTCTCCTTTTTCATTTTGAATTTTGTTAATTTGGAGTCTCTCCTTTTTTGGCTTGATCAATTTCGCCAGAGGTTTCTCAACCTTGTTTATTTTTTCAAAGAACCAGCTCTTTGTTTTGTCAATTGCCTTAATTGTTCCCTTGGTTTCCAATTCGTTAATTTCTGCTGTGATGTTAATTATTTCTTTCCTTCTGGAACTCACTGGGTTGGATTTTTCTTGCTTTTCCAATGCCTTTAGGTTTGACAAACAAAGAGAACTGTTTATTGTACACAGTTTTCAAAGGGAAATATTGTCACTAGTCACACATTTATATCCTGTTGGTTGTCAACACGAAATGTTCCCAGCATTTAACTTCTGATGTTACTTTGAAATCATTCTTAGTTTACCATTGCAAATATTCTTCTTAATGAAATTATAGAACATTCAATTCACTGTTGATTTTCATTGAGAAACCTTCATTTCAAACAGCAGAACTACAAAACTTTGAAATTATGGTTATAACTACAAAACTCGAACTTCACCTTTACTTTTCACAGGCAAACTTTGTTGGTACTCAAGCACCTTCTAATCTATTCAGTTCATGGTTAGTTTTCATTAGCAAATGATCATAGTACATAACAGGCTAATAGCACATTGAACTCACTCTTAGTGTCCATGGCATAAGTTATTCCTAGACAACAGGTTTACATAACATGGAGTTCAACTTTACTATTCATCGGGAAATGTTCACTTAGAAAACAGGACTATGCATCATTGAATACAGGCTTAGTTGGCAGTGGGATTATTTTACTGTGGAGAAAATTACATAAAACCATGACATTCATGATAATTTTTCAAAGAGAAAAGTAAGAATCCAAGCTGTCCTACTCTTGGAATTCAATGCTATTTTTCATTTCGCACAGCGGTACTACAGAACTTTGAATTCAGGGATACATTTCAAAGGGTAATTGAACATTATACACAATTGAATTACAGAACTCGAACTTCTCTATTAGTTTTCTTGCACAACCTATGATGGTATTGAAGCAGCTTCTAATTTACAGAACATTGAATTGAACTTTACTATTCATCGGGAAATGTTCACTTGGAAAACAGGACTATGCAACACTGAATACAGGCTTAGTTAGGAATGCGGATTTGTTTACTGTAGAGAACAGGACAGAAAAACATGACATTCATAATGAATTTTCAATGAGAAACGTAAGAATCCAAGCTGTCCTACTCTTTGAATTCACTGTTATTTTTCAAAAGCAACTGTTCCTACCCGATAACTGGTTAATGTAAATGTCAATTACCCTGAATTTATGACGGGAAATGAGCTTCCTCGTCCATAGGATCATAGGTCATTGAATTCGATCTTACTTTTCTAAGAGAATTGTTTTTTTACACAGTTTTCAATGTGAAACATTCTGAGTATTCACACAGTTCTAGCCCTTTGATTTCATGTTGGTTTTCAAAAGGAATTGTTCCAAGTACATTACCTCTGACAGAATTTGAAATCACTCTTAGTTTACCATTGCAAATGTTCTTCATAATGAAATTACAGAACATTGAATTCACTGTTTGTCTTCAGTGAGAAACGTTCATTGCAAACAGTGGACCTACAGGACTTTGAATTCATGGATAGATATCAACGGACAGTTGAACATGATACACAATTGAATTACAGAACTCAAACATAAATGTTAGTTTTCTTGCACAACCTATGTTGGTATCGAAGCAACTTCTAATCTTTTCAGTTTAATGTTAGGCTTAGTTAGGAATGCGTATTTGTTTACTGTAGAGATCAGGACAGAAAACATGACATTCACGATGAGTTTTCAGTGAGAAACTTAAGAATCCAAGATGACCTACTCTTTGAATTCTCTGTTATTTTTCAATAGCTACCGTTCCTACCAGATAACAGTTCATGTAACTGCCAATTATCCTTAGTTTATGATGGGAAATGAGCTTCCTACTGCATTGGATCATAGAATTGTTTATTGTACACAGTTTTCAACGGGAAACATTCTCAGTATATACACAGTTCTAGCCCTTTGAATTCATGCTGGTTTTAACAGGAAATGTTCCTAGTATATAACCTCTGATGGAACTTTGAAATCGCCCTGGAGAGATAGCTTAGCAGCCAAGCACTTGCCTGTGAAGCCTAAGGACCCCGGTTCAAGGCTCGGTTCTTCAGGTCCCACGTTCGCCAGATGCACAAGGTGGCACACACATCTGGAGTTTGTTAGCAGAGGCTGGAAGCCCTTGCTCCCCGATTCTCTCCCTATCGCTCTTCCTGTCTTTCTCTCTGAGTCTGTCTCTCTCAAACAAATAAATAAAAAATTAAAAAAATACATTTAGAACTTTGAAATAACTTAGTTTAACATTGGAATAGTTCTTCGTAATGAAATTACACAACATTGAATTCGCTGCTAGTCTTCAGTGAGAAAAGATCATTTCAAACAGTGGGACATCAGAATGTTGAATTCAGGGTTAGATTTCAAAGGGTAATTGAACATTATATACAATTGATTTACAGAACTCGAACTTCTCTGTTAGTTTTCTTGCACAACCTATGTTGGTATTGAAGCAGCTTCTAATCTTTTCAGTTCACGGTTAGTTTTCATCAGCAAATGATCCTAGTACATAACCGACTAATAACACATTGAATTCACTCTTAGATATCCAGGGGAAAAGTTCTTCCTAGACAACAGGTTGACGAAACATTGAATTGAACTTTACTGTTCATCAGGAAATGTTCACTTAGAAAACAGGACTATGCAACATTGAACACAGGTTTATTTAGGAATGCGGATATGTTTACTGTAGAGAACAGGACAGAAAAACATGACATTCACGATGTGTTTTCAATGAGAAACGTAAGAATCCAAGCTTTCCTACTCTTTGAATTCACTGTTATTTTTCAAAAGCAACTATTCTTACCAGTAACTGGTTAATGTAACTGCAATTACCCTTAGTTGATGACGGGAAATGTGCTTCCTACACAATAGGATCATAGAACGTTGAATTTGCTCTTACTTTGCTAAGAGAATTGTTTATTTTACACAGTTCTAGACCTTTGAATTCATGTTGGTTTTCAACATGAAATGTTCGTAGTATATAACCTCTGATAGAAGCTTGAAATCACTCTTAGTTTAACATTGGAAATGTTCTTCGTAATGAAATTACAGAACATTGAATTCGCTGTTAGTCTTCAGTGAGAAACATTCATTTCAAGCAGCGGGACTACAGAACTTTGAATTCAGGGATAGATTTCAAAGGGCAATTGAACATTATACACAATTGAATTATAGAACTTGACCTTCTCTGTTAGTTTTCTTGCACAACCTATGATGGTAATGAAGCAGCTTCTAATCATTTCAGTTCATGGTTAGTTTTCATTAGCAAATGATTCTAGTACAAACCGGCTAATAGCACATTGAATTCACTCTTAGATTTCCAGGGGATATGTTCTTCCTAGACAACAGGTTTACAGAACATTGAAATGAACTTTACTATTCATCGGGAAATGTTCACTTGGAAAACAGGACTATGCAGCATTGAATACAGGATTAGTTAGGAATGCGGATTTGTTTACTGTAGAGAACAGGACAGAAAAACATGACATTCACGATGAATTTTCAATGAGAAACTTAAGAATCCAAGCTGTCCTACTCTTTGAATTCCCTGTTATTTTTCAAAAGCAACTGTTCCTACCAGATAACCGGTAAATGTAACTGTCAATTACCCTGAATTTGTTATGGGAAATGAGCTTCCTCGTCCATAGGATCATAGATCATTGAATTGACTCTTACTTTTCAAAGAGAATTGTTTACTGTACACAGATTTCAATGGGAATCATTCTCACTAGTCAAACAGTTTTAGCCCTTTGTGTCACTGTTGGTTATCAACAGGACATGTTCCCAGCAGATAACCTCTGATGGAACTTTGAAATCACTCTTTGTTTACCATTGCAAATGTTCTTCGTAATGAAATGATAGAACATTCAATACACTGCTGATTTTCAGTGAGAAACCTTCATTTCAAACAGCGGAACTACAGAAAGTTGAATTCACGGTTAGAATTACCGAACTCAAACTTCACTGTTAGTTATTGCGAGCAAACTTTGTTGTTACTCAACAACCTTCTAGTCTTTTCAGTTCATGGTTTGTTTTCATTAGCAAATGATACTAGTACATAACCAGCTAATAGCACTTTGAATTCACTCTTAGTTTTCCATGGGATAAGTTTTTCCTAGACAACAGGTTTAAGGAGCATTGAATTGAACTATACTATTCAGCGGGAAATGTTCACTTACAAAACAGGACTATGCAACATTGAATACAGGCTTAGTTTGGAATGAGCATTTGTTTACTGTAGAGAACAGGACAGAAAAACATGACATTCAGGATGCGTTTTCAATGAGAAATGTAAGAATCCAAGCTGTCCTGCTCTTTGAATTCACTGTTATTTTTCAATAGAAACTATTCCTAAAAGATAACTGGTAAATGGAACTGTCAATGTCTCTTAGTTTATTACGGTAAATAAGCTTCCAACTCCATATAATCATAGATCGTTGAATTCCCTCTTTCTTTTCAAAGAGAATTGTTTATTGTACACAGTTTTCAATGGCATACATTCTCACTAGTCACAGAGTTCTAGGTCTCTGAATCACTGTTGGTTTTCAACAGGAAATGTTCCCAGCATATAACCTCTGATGGAACTTTGAAATCACACTTAGTTTACCATTGCAAATGTTCTTCGTAATGAAATTACAGAACATTCAATTCACTGTTGATTTTCATTTAGAAACCTTCATTTCGAACAGCGGAAGTACAGAACCTTTGTTGGTACTAAGCACCTTCTAATCTTTTCAGTTCATGGTTAGTTTTCTTTAGCCAATGATCATAGTACATAACCACTAATAGCACATTGAACTCACTCTTAGTTTTCTATGGGATAAGTTCTTCCTAGACAACAGGTTTACAGAACCCATTGGAGTTCAACTTTAGTATTCATCAGGAAATGTTCACATAGCACACAGGACAATGCACTATTGAATACACGCTTAGGTTGGAATGCGGATTTGTTTACTGCAGAGAACAGAACAGAAAAACATGACATACATGATGAGTTTTCAATGAGATACGTAAGAATCCAAGCTGTCCTTATCTTTGAATTCACTGTTATTTTTCAATAGCAACTGTTCCTACCTGATAACACGTTAATGTAACTGTCAATTACCCTTAGTTTATGACGGTTTAAGGAGCATTGAATTGAACTTTACTATTCATTGGGAAATATTCACTTAGAAAACAGGACTATGCAACATTGAATACAGGCGTACTTAGGAATGAGGATTTGTTTACTGTAGAGAACAGGACAGAAAAACATGACATTCACGATGAGTCTTCAATCAGAAACGTAAGTATCCAATCTGTCCTGCTCTTTGAATTCACTGTCATTTTTCAATAGCAACTGCTCTTCCCAGATAACCAGTGAATGTAACTGTCAATTACCCTTAATTTATGACAGGAGTGAATTTCCTACTCCATAGGATCATAGATAGTTGAATTCGCTGTCACTTTTCCCAGATAATTGTTTATTGTACACAGTTTTAAATGGGAACATTCTCACTAGTCACACAGTTCTAGCCCTTTGAATCACTGTTGGTTTGCAACAGGAAATGTTCCCACCATATAACCTCTGATGGAACTTTGAAATCACTCTTAGTTTACTATTGCAAATGTTCTTCATAATGAAATTACAGAACATTCAATTCACTGTTGATTTTCCACGAGGAAACTTCATTTCAAACAGTGGAACTACAGAACTTTGAATTCACGGTTAGAATTACAGAACGCGAACTTCACCATTAGTTTTCGCGGGCATAATTTGTTGGTACTCAAGCACTTCAAATCTTTTCAGTTCATGGTTAGTTTTCATTAGTAAATGATCCTAGTACATAACCCACTAATAGCACATTGAACTCACTCTTAGTTTTCCATGGGATAAGTTCTTCCAAGAGAACAGTATTACAGAACATGGATTTCAACTTTACTATTCATTGGGAAATGTTCTCTTAGAAAGCAGGTCTATACAACATTGAATACAGGTTTAGTTAGCAGTGGGATTAGTTTACTGGGGAGAAAACTACAGAAAAACAGGACATTGAGGATAAGTTATCAATGAGAAACGTAAGAATCCAAGCTGTCATGCTCCTTGAATTCACTGTTATTTTTCAATAGCAACTGTTCCTACCAGATTACCGGTGAATCAAACTGTCAATTACCCTTACTTTAAGACGGGAAATGAGCTTCCTACACTCTTAGTTTTCGATGAGAAACATAAGAATTCAACCTGTCCTCCTCTTTGAATTCACTGTTATTTTTCAATAGCAACAGTTCCTACCAGATAACCGGTTAATGTAAATACCAATTCCCCTTAGTTTATAACAGGAAATGAGCTTCCTACTCCATAGGTCCATAGATCATTGAATGAGCTCTTACTTTTCACAGAGAATTGTTTATTGTACACAGTTTCAATGGGAAACATTCTCACTAGTCACACAGTTTTGAATCACTGTTGGTTTTCAACAGGAAATGTTCCCAGCATATAACCTCTGATGGAACTTTGAAATCACTCTTAGTTTACCATTGCAAATGTTCTTCTTAATGAAATTACAGAACATTCTATTCACTGTTGATTTTCAGTGAGAATGATACATTACAAACTGCGGAACTACAGAACTTTGATTTCACTTTTAGAATTATAGAACTCGAACTTCCCCGTTAGTTTTTGGGCAAACTTTGTTGGTACCCAAGCACCTTCTAATCTTTTCAGTTCATGATTAGCTTTCTTTAGAAATGATCCTAGTACATAACCTGCTAATAGCACATTGAACTCACTCTTAGTTTTTCATGGGATAAGTTCTTCCTAGACAACAGGTTTATAGAACATGGAGTTCAACTTTAATATTCGTTGGGAAATGTTCACTTAGAAATAAGGACTATACAACATTGAATACAGGCTTAGTTAGCAGTGGGATTAGTTTCTTGTGGAGAAAATTACATAAAAACATAATATTCATGATGAGTTTTCAATGAGTAACGTAAGAATCCAAGCTGTCCTACTCTTGAAATTCAATGCAATTTTTCAGTAGCAAATGATCCTTCCAGATAACTGGTGAATGAAACTGTCAATTACCCTTACCTTAAGAAGGGAAATGAGCTTCCTACACCATAGGATCATAGAATGTTGAATTCGCTCTTACTTTTGAAAGAGAATTGTTTATTGTACACAGTTTTCAATGGGACACATTCTCTGTATTCAGAGTTCTAGCCCTTTGAATTCATGTTGGTTTTCAACAGGAAATGTTCCTAGTATATTACCTCTGTTAGAACTTTGAAATCACTCTTAGTTTACCACTGGAAATATTCTTCGTAATGAAGTTACAGAACATTGAATTTCTGTTAGTCTTCAGTGAGAAACATTAATTTCAAACAGCAGGACTACAGAACTTTGAATTCAGGGATAGATTTCAAAGGGTAATTGAACATTATACACAAATGAATTACAAAACTCGAACTTCACTGTTACTTTTCTTGCACAACATATGTTGGTATTGAAGCAGCTTCTAATTTTCTCAGTTCACGGTTAGTTTTCATTAGCCAAAGATCCTAGTGCAACAGGTTTATTGAACATTGAATTGATCTTTACTATTCATCGGGAAATATTCACTTAGAAAATAGGACTATGCAACATTGAATACAGGCTTAGTTAGGAATGCGGATTTGTTTATTGTAGAGGACATGAGAGAAAACATAACATTCACGATGAGTTTTCAATGAGAAACGTAAGAATCCAAGCTGTCCTAAGCTTTGAATTCACTGTTATTTTTCAATAGCAACTGTTCCTACCAGATACACGGTGTATGTAACTGTCAATTACCCTTAGTTTATGACCGGAAGTGGGCTTTCCTACTCCATATGATCATAGATCGTTGAATTCCCTCTTACTATTCAGAAAGAATTGTTTACTGCACACAGTTTTCCACCAGAAATATTCTAACTAGTCACACAGTTCTAGCCACTTCAATCCATGTTGGTTTTCAACAGGAAATGTTCCTAGTATATGACCTATGATAGAATTTTGAAATCACCCTTAGTTTACCATTGGAAATGTTCTATGTAATGAAATTACAGAAAATAGAATTCGCTGTTACTTGTCAGTGAGAAAAGGTCATTTCAAACATTGGGACTACAGAACTTTGAATTTAGGGGTAGATTTCAAAGGGCAAGTGAACATTATACACAATTGAATGACAGAACTCGCACTTCTCTGTTAGTTTTCTTGCACAACCTATGTTGGTATTGAAGTACCTTTTAAATTTTCAGTTCACGGTTTGTTTTAATGAGCCAATGATCCTAGTACATAACCCGCTAATAGCACATTGAATTCACTCTTAGTTTTCCAGGGGATAAGTTCTTCCTAGACAACAGGTTTACGGAACATTGAATTGAACTTTACTATTCATTGGCAACTGTTCACATAGAAAACAGGACTATGCAACATTTAATACAGGTTTAGCTAGGAAGGCGGATTTGTTTACAGTAGAGAACAGGACAGAAAAACATGACATTCACAATAATTTTTCAATGAGAAACGCAAGAATGCAAGATGGCCTACTTCTAAATTCCCTGGGATTTTTCAATAGCAACTGATGCTACCCGATAACCGGCGAATATAACTGTCAATTACCCTTAGTTTATGACGGGAAATGAGCTTCTTACTCCATCGGATAATAGAACGTTGAATTCGCTCTCACTTTTCAAAGAGAATTGTTTATTGTACACAGTTTTCAATGGGAAACATTCTCACTAGTCACACAGTTCTAGCCCTTTGAATCACTGTTGGTTTTCAATAGCAAAGTTTCCCAGCATATAATCTCTGATGGAACATTGAAATCACACTTAGTTACCATTGCCAATGTTCTTTTTAATGATATTACAGAGCATTCAATTTACTGTTGATTTCAGTGAGAAACCTTCATTTCAAACAGTGGAACTACAGAACTTTGAATTCACGGCTAGAATTACAGAACTTGAACTTCACCATTAGTTTTTATGGGCAATCCTTGTTGTTAAACAAGCACCTTCAAATCTTTGCAGTTCATGGTTAGTTTTCATTAGCAAAGGATCCTAGTACATAACCGGCTAAGAGCACATTGAATTCCCTCTTCGTTTTCCAGGGGATGCATTCTGCCTAGACTACAGGTACACAGAACATTGAATTGAACTTTACTATTCATCGGGAAATGTTCACTTACAAAACAGGACAATGCATCATTGAATGCAGACTTATTCAGGAATGCGGATTTGTTTACAGTAGAGAACAGGACAGAAAAACATGACATTCATGATGAGTTTTCAAAGAGAAACGTAAGAATCCAAGGTGTCCTAATCTTTGAATTCCCTGGGATTTTTAATAGCAACTGTTCCTACCAGATAACCGGTGAATGAAACTCTCAATTACCCATAATTTAAGACGGAAATGAGCTTCTTACACAATAGGATCATAGAACGTTGAATTCGCTCTTACTTTTCAAAGAGAATTGTTTATTGTACACAGTTTTCAACGGGAAACCTTCACACTAGTCACACAGTTCTTGCCCTTTGAATCACTGTTGGTTTTCAACCAGAAATGTTCCTATTATATAACCTCTGATGGAATGTTGAAATCACTCTTAGTTTACCATTGCAAATGTTCTTCTTAATGAAATTACAGAATATTCAATTCACTGTTGTTTTCAACAGGAAATGTTCCCAGCACATAACCTCTGATAGTACATTGAAATCACTGTTAGTTTACCATTGGATATGTTCTTCGTAATGAAATTACAGAACTTTGAATTTGCAGTTAGTCTTCAGTGAGAAACGTTCAGTTCAAACAGTGGGACTACAGAACTTTGAATTCTATGATAGATTTCAAAGGGCAATTGAATATTATACACAATTGAATTACAGAACTCAAACTTCTCTCTTAGTTTTGTTGCAAAACCTCTGTTGGTATTGAAGCAGCTTCTAATCTTTTCACCTCGTGGTTAGTTTTCATTAGGAAATGATCCTAGTACATAACTTGCTAATAGCACATTGAATTCATTCTTAGTTTTCCACGGTATAAGTTGTTCATGGACAACAGGTTTACGGAACATAGAATTGAATTTTACAATTCATCGGGAAATGTTCACTTAGAAAACAGGACTATGCAACATTGAATACAGGCTTAGTTAGGAATGCGGATATTTTTACAATAGAGAACAGGACAGAAAAACATGACATTCAGGATGAGTTTTTCAATGAGAAACGTAAGATTCCAAGATGTCCTACACTTTGAATTCCCTGGGATTTTTCAATAGCAATGGTTCCTACCAGATAACTGGTGAATGTAACTGTAAATTGCCTTTAGTTTATGACTTGAAATGAGCTTCCTACTCCATAGTATCATGGATAGTTGAATTCGCTCTTACCCTTCAAAGAGAATTGTTTATTGTACACAGTTTCAATGGGAAACATTCTCACTAGTCACATAGTTCTAGCCCTTTGAATCACAGTTTGTTTTCAACAGGAAATGTTGCTACCATATAACTTCTGATGGAACTTTGAAATCACTCTTAGTTTACCATTGCAAATGTTCTTCTTAATGAAATTACAGAACATTCAATTCACTGTTGATTTTCTGTGAGAAACCTTCATTTAACACAGCAGAACTACAGAACTTTGAATTCACTTTTAGGATTACATAACTCGACTTCCCCGTTAGTTTTAGTGGGCACACTCTGTTGGTACTCAAGCACCTTCTAATTTTTTCAGTTCATGGTTAGTTTTCTTTAGAAATGATCCTAGTACATAACCTGCTAATAGCACATTGAACTCACCCTTAGTTTTCCATGTGATAAGTTCTTCCTAGACAACAGTTTTACAGAACATGGAGTTCAACTTTACTCTTCATTGGGAAATGTTCACTTAGAAAATAGGACTATACAACATTGAATAATGGCTTAGTTAGCAGTGGGATTAGTTTGCTGTTGAGAAAATTACAGAAAAAAACATAACATTCATGATGAGTTTTCAATGAGAAATGTAAGAATCCAAGTTGTCCTACTCTGGAAATTCAATGCTATTTTTCAGTAGCAACTGATCCTTCCAGATAACCGGTGAATGAAACTGTCAATTACCCTTACTTTAAGATGGGAAATGAGCTTCCTACACAATAGGATCATAGAACGTTGAATTCGCTCTTACTTTTGAAAGAGAATTGTTTATTGTACACAGTTTACAATGGGAAACATTCTCAGTATTCACAGTTCTAGCCCTTTGAATTCATGTTGGTTTTCAACAGGAAATGTTCCTAGTATATTACCTCTGATAGAACTTTGAAATCACTCTTAGTTTTCCATTGGAAATGTTCTTCGTAATGAAGTTACAGAACATTGAATTTCTGTTAGTCTTCAGTGAGAAACGTTAATTTGAAACAGCGGGACTACAGAACTTAGAAATCAGGGTTAGGTTTCAAAGGGTAATTGCACATTATATGTGGAGAATTGTGATGTGCCACACCCTAAAAATGGCGTCGGCTTCCACCTTCCGCTAGCCCGATAGCGTGCACTCTCTGGGATAAACAAGTCCTTATTTGACTTGGGCTGCTTATCTGATTCTGCTTCATTAATCATGGACTTACCTGCATGGGCCATGTGGCTCACTCGGTTTTGCTAGCGCAGGCATACTTAGCTTGTGGGTCGGCTCTCCCCAGGTTCAGAAGATTGCTTAAGGTTCTTTAATAAACTACTTAATGAAGAGCTCTCGGGTCACGTCATTCTTGCTGGTCGAGGTGGTTGCGACAAGTGGGGGCTAATATGGGGAACCTCTCTCTCGAAGGAGGCTCAGAACTTTTTGCAGTCGGGCAGCAGTAAGTTCCCTAAAGTAAGGTCAGACAATAAAGATCGCTGGGAAGTGACAACGTGTGCTCCATTCTGTAGATAAAGAGAGAGCAAAGAAGAGTTTGCGGTGATAGCGAACCAAATGTAAAGTCACTGTGGGCCAGTGAGCAGAGTTAAAGGTAAAAGTAACTATGGGTGCTTCTCATTTGCACACAATTTTTTTTTGGCTCTTCAGGAGCTGGTTTTGTCAAAGAATTTAAAAGTTAAGAAAAGTACCCTAGAGAGATTTTTGAATGAGTGTGATACTGTCTCCCCCTGGTTTGCGATGTCAGGTAACCTAACGGTCGCTTGTTGGGATAAGTTAGGGAGGGATCTGTACTTCGCGTGGGATCAGGGAACTTTAAAGGCAGGAGTTAGACCAATCTGGAAGCTGATTAGACGCTGTCTTCAGGACCAGAGGTACTTCAGAGCAGTGGAGGAAGGACAAACAGCTTTAGAAATGTTAAAGTAAGAAAGTTCAGAGAAGTCAGGAGAAAGGGAAACAACAGACATGGACAGCTCTGATACAGAGGAGGAGCTGCAAGCTTTGGTAGAGAGGATGGAAAAACATTCTTTGAAGGATAAGAAGAAGGAAAAAGAAAAGTCAGGGCCTGATAGAATGGCGGGGCAGCAGACCAAGATCCCCTCTGCTCCGCCATTGTACGATGAGTCGGGCAACCCAGCTCCCTCGGGAGGTTCAGGACGTTCCTTTTGCCTGTAAGTGTGGCGAGCTGTAAGATCAGAGCTACAACTTGCTTGTCCAGTTTTTCAAGATGCTCAGGGTAACCGCTATGAGGAGCCTCCTGATTTTAAGGTCATCAAGCCCCTAGCTGAGTCAGTCAGAACATATGGCATAACTGATCCATTCAGCATAGCCCAAGTAGAGTCATTGAACAGGTACTGCATGACCCCAAATGATTGTGGTGGACTACACCAAGCCTGCTTGAGTCCAGGACAATATTTAGATTGGAAAGCCTTTACAATTGAATTCGCTACAGAGCAGGCTGCTGTCAATGCTAGGGATGGAAATCCCATCTGGGACAGAGATATGTTGCTAGGACAGGGAAGGTTTTCCAACCTGCAGACAGGATATCCTGTACAGGTTTATGGACAGGTCAATCAGATTGCCATTAAGGCATGGAAATCCTTGCCAAACAAAGGAGAAGTCAGTGGTAATCTTACTAAGATTTTACAAGGACCCATGGAGCCATTCTCTGACTTTGTTGCAAGAATGGTAGCAGCGGCAGGAAGGATTTTTGGGGATCCTGATGCTGCTCTGCCCCTTATAAAACAATGAGCAATGTACAAAAGAATGTAGAGCTGCTATTACCCCATATAAGGGCAAGGGACTGGAGGTTTGGATGAAAGTTTGTAGAGAACTAGGAGGACCCCTGACAAATGTTAGTCTTGCAGCGGCTGTGGTACAGCTGTCTCTAAACAAGAGAGGAGGTTCAAAGGCTTGCTTTAGATGTGGCAAGATGGGACACCTTAAAAGGCAATGCCCTGAGATGGAAAATACACCAAATACAGGAAACAGCCTATGCCCCAGGCAGGCTGGGGTATGTCTGAAATGTAAAAAGGGGAACCACTGGGCTAATGAATGCTGATCTTGCTGAAGGCAATGTTAGTTTACCACTAGTGGGAAGTTTGTGTTTTTTGCTGGTAAGTAATATTAGTCAAATAAGCCCATGTGTGATGCTTCATAATCAGTCTGCTGCCTGGCTGGAAGCCCCTTGGAGCCCAGGCCAATTTTCAGTTAATGCCTCCTGGATTCACTAATAGATGGCCTCGGAGTTATGGAGATGGCATGGATGTTCCCCCTCAGCCTAGGTGGGCTCCCTTTTGTCATGGTGCTATTGGGAGCGATGGCTGGTCTCCTGGTGCTGGACTTCTTGGTGGGCCTGTGGTTTCTATGCAAGATGAGCGTCACACTGCAAAGGAATGCAATTATGATTATTCAGGCATTTACAGCCATTGAGGCAGGACAGTCCCCTTATGCATGGCTTGCTGTCGTGAAGAGCTAGAATACTCAGCACATTCATGTTGCGAGGCAAAGCACTGCACTCTAGGTATGCCGCCTGCAGTTAGCAGCCTAGAGGAGAGCATGTCTGAGAGAAAGCAGGTTAGTACCGTCCTTTCCCCATAATATCCATCCTTACTTCCACCTCTGGAAAACTCAGTACTGGATTTCACTACAGAGCTCAGGCCTCTGCTCTCACCTGTTTCATTTAAAACAAAAACGGGGAACTGGGGAGAGCTGCGATGTGTTGTGCCCTAAAGAAGGCATCGGCTTGTGCCTTCTGCTAGCCCGATAGCGAGCGCTCTCTGGGATAAACAAGTCCTTATTTGGCTGAGGTAGCTTAACTAATTCTGCTTCCTTAATCGTGGACCTATCTGCATGGGCCACGTGGCTCACAAGGGTTGGCTAGCGCAGGATGACTTAGCTTGTGGGTTGGCTCTTCACGGGGTCAGAATATTGTTTGAAGTTCCTGAATAAACTGCTTAAAGAACAGCAATTGGGTCACGTCATTCTTCCTGGTTGTGGAGGTCGCGGCAATTATACACCATTGAATTACAGAACTCGAACTTCTCTGTTAGTTTTCTTACACCAACCTATGTTGGTATTAAAGCAGTTTTTAATATTTTCAGTTCACGGTTAGTTTTCATTAGCCAGTGATCCTAGTACATAACTGGCTAATAGCACATTGAATTCACTCTTAGTTTTCCAAGCGATAAGTACTACCTAAACAACAGGTTTACGGAAAATTGAATTGAACTTTACTATTCGTTGGGAAATGTTCACTTAGAAAACAGGACTATGCAACATTGAATACAGGCTTAGTTAGGGATGTGGATTTGTTTACTGTAGAGAACAGGACAGAAAAACATGACATTCACGATGAGTGTTCAATGAGAAACCTAAGAATCCAAGCTGTCCTACTCTTTGAATTCACTGTTATGTTTCAATAGCAACTGTTCATACCAAATAACCGGTTAATGTAACTGTCAATTACCCTTAGTTTATGATGGGAAATGGGCTTCCTACTCCATAGGATCATAGATCGTTGAATTCTCTCTTATGTTTCAAAGAAAATTGTTTATTGTACACAGTTTTCAATGGGAAACATTCTCACTAGTCACACAGTTCTAGCCCTTTGAATTCATGTTGGTTATCAACAGGAATTGTTCCCAGCATATAACCTCCGATGGAACTTTGAAATCACTCATAGTTTACCATTGCAAATGTTCTTCGTAATGAAATTACAGAACATACAATTCACTGTTGATTTTAAGTTAGAAATCTTCATTTAAAACAGTGGAACTACAGAACTTTGAATTCATGGTTAGAATTAGAGAACTTGCACTTCACCGTTAGTTTTCGTGGGCAAACCTTGTTGGTACTCAAGCACCTTTTTTTTTTTTTTTAATTTTTTTTTTGTTCATTTATTTATTTATTTATTTGAGAGCGACAGACAGAGAGAGAAAGACAGATGGAGGGAGAGAGAGAGAATGGGCGCGCCAGGGCTTCCAGCCTCTGCAAACGAACTCCAGATGCGTGTGCCCCCTTGTGCATCTGGCTAACGTGGGACCTGGGGAACCGAGCCTTGAACCTGGGTCCTTAGGCTTCACAGGCAAGCGCTTAAGCGCTAAGCCATCTCTCCAGCCCCTCAAGCACCTTTTAATCTTTTCTGTTCATGTTTAGTTTTCATTAGCATATGATCCTAGTACATAACGCGCTAATAGCGCATTGAAGTCACTCTTAGGTATCCATGGAATAAGTTCTTCCCAGACAACATGGAGTTCAACTTTACTATTCATTGGGAAATGTTCATTTAGAAAACAGGACTATACAACATTGAATATAGGCTTAGTTAGCAGTTGGATTAGTTTACTGTGGATAAAATTTCAGAAAAACATGACATTGACGATGAGTTTTCAATGAGACACGTCAGAATCTAAGCCATCCTACTCTTTTATGTTTTTTGTACACAGTTGTCAAAGGGAAACATTCCCAACATTCACACAGTTCTAACCATTTGAATTCATGTTGGTTTTCAACAGGAAATGTTCCTAGTATATAACCTCTGATAGAACTGTGAAATCACTCTTAGTTTACCATTGCAAATGTTCTTCAAAATGAAATTACAAAACATTGAATTTGCTGTTAGTCTTGAATGAGAAACCTTCATTTCAAATGGCGGAACTGCAAAACGTTGAATTCACGGTTAGAATTACATAACTCAAACTTCACCGTTAGTTTTCGTGGGCAAACCTTGTTGGTACTCAAGCACATTCTAATCTTTTCTGTTCGTGGTTAGTTTTCATTAGAAAATGATCCTAGTACATAACACGCTAAAAGCACATTGAACACACTCTTAGTTTTCCATGGTATAAGTTTCCTAGACAACAGATTTACAAAACATGGAGTTCAACTTTACTTTTCATTGGGAAATGTTCACTTAGAAAACAGGACTATACCACATTGAATACAGGCTTAGTTAGCAGTGGGATTAGTTTACTGTGGAGAAAATTACAGAAATGCATGACATTCATAATGAGTTTTCAGTGAGAGACGTAAGAATCCAGCTGTCCTACTTGTGGAATTCAATGCTATTTTTCAATAGCAACTGTTCCTACCAGATAACCAATTAATGTAACTGTCGATTACCCTTAGTTTATGACTGAAAATGAGCTTCCTACTCAATCAGATCATAGAACATTAAATTCGCTCTTACTTTTCAAAAAACATTGTTTATTGTACAGTTTTCAACGGGAAACATTCCCAGTATTCACACACTTCTAGCCTTTTGAGTCACTGTTGGTTTTCAACAAGAAATGTTCCCAGCATATAACCTCTGATGGAAATTTGAAATCACTCTTAGTTTACCATTGCAAATATTGTTCTTAATGAAGTTACAGACCATTGAATTTCTGTTAGTCTTCAGTGAGAAATGTTAATTTCAAACAGCGGGACTACAGAAATTTGAATTAAGGGATAGGTTTCAAAGGGCAATTGAACATTATATGTGGAGAGTTGTGATGTGCCGCACCCTAAAAATGGAGTCAGCTTCACCTTCCGCTAGCCCGATAGTGTGCACTCTCTGTGATAAACAAGTCCTTATTTGACTTGGGCTGTTTATCTAATTCTGCTTCCTTAATCGTGGACCTACCTGCATGGGCCACGTGACTCACTAGGTTTGGCTACCACAGGCATACTTAGCTTGGGGTTGGCTCTCCCCGGGGTCAGAAGATTGTTCAAGGTTCCAGTATAAACTGCATAAAAAACAGCTCTCGGGTCGCATCATTCTTGCTGGCTGAGGTGGTCGCGACAAGTGGGGGCTAATATGGGGAACCTCTCTCTCGAAGGAGGCTCAGAACTTTTTGCAGTCAGGGCACTGCTGGTAAGTTCCCTAAAGTAAGGTCGGACAATAAAGATCACGGGGAAGCGACAACTTGTGCTCTACTCTGTAGATAAAGAGAGTGAAGAAGAGTTCGTGGTGATAATGAACTGAATGTAACGTCACTGTGCGCCAGAGAGCAGAGTTAAAGGTAAAAGTAACTATGGGTGCTTCTCATTCGCACCCAATTTTTTTGGCTCTTCAGCAGCTGCTTTTGTCAAAGAATTTAAAAGTTAAGAAAAGTACCCTAGAGAGATTTTTGAATGAGTGCGATACTGTCTCCCCCTGGTTTGCGATGTCGGGTAACCTAACGGTCGCTTGCTGGGATAGGTTAGGGAGGGATCTGTACTTCGCTTGGGATCAGGGAACGTTAAAGTCAGGAGTTAGACCAATCTGGAAGCTGATTAGACGCTGTCTTCAGGACCAGAGTTACTGCAGAGCAGTGGAGGAAGGACAAACAGCTTTAGAAATGTTAAAGGAAGAAAGATCAGAGAAGTCAGGAGAAAGGGAAACAACAGACACGGACTGCTCTGATACAGATGAGGAGCTGCAAGCTTTGGTAGAGAGGATGGGAAAACATTCTTTGAAGGATAAGAAGATATACCACATCTTTGTTATCCATTCTTCTAATGATGGGCCTCTGGGTTGGTTCCAGCTTTTAGCTATTACAAATTGAGCCTCTACAAACATGGTTGAGCAAATCTCTCTGGCCTTTGGTTTGAAGGTTTTAGGGTAGATGTCCAGTATCATGTGAATTTTATGTTTAAGCTTGTTTATGTGGTATATTACATTGACAGATTTTCATATGTTGAACCACCCTTGTGTTCCTGGGATAAATCCCACTTGGTCAAGGTGGATAATGATTTGATGTGTTGTTGGATTCAGTTTGCACGTATTTTGTTGAGGATCTTTGCATCTATGTTAATTAGGGAGATAGGCCGATAGTTTTCTTTCCTTGTAGCATCTCTGCCTGGTTTGGGGATTAGGGTGATACTAGCTTCATAGAAGGAGTTGGGTAGCTTTCCCTGTTCTACAATGTGTGGCACAGTTCTAGGAAGATTGGTTTGAATTCTTCCATGAAGGTTAGATAAAATTCGGCTGGGAATCCATCTGGTCCTGGACTCTTATTTTTTGGGAGGTTTTTTATTACTTTTTCAATCTCCAGGAGCGTGATGGGTTCATTGAGGTGGTTGGTCTGCTCTGAGTTTAGCTTTGGTAGATGATATTCATCCAGGAATTTATCCATCTCCTCCACATTTTCCAGTTTTGTGGAGTAGAGGTTTTGAAATAAGTCCTGATGATTCTGCCGATTTCACTGATGTCTGTTGTGATCTCTCCTTTTTCATTTTGAATTTTGTTAATTTGGAGTCTCTCCTTTTTATGCATGATCAAATTGGCTAGAGGTTTGTCAATCTTGTTTATTTTTTCAAAGAACCAGCTCTTTGTTTTGTCAATTGCCTTAATTGTTTCCTTGGTTTCCAATTCATTGATTTCTGCTCTGATGTTAATTATTTCTTTCCTTCTGGAGCTCTTTGGGTTGGATTTTTCTTGTTTTTCCAATGTCTTTAGGTGGATGGTTAGGCTATTGATTTGAGTCATTTTTATGAAGGCATTGAGTGCTATGAATTTTCCTCTGAAGACTGCCTTCATTGTGTCCCATAAGTTTTGGTATGATGTGTTCTCATTGTCATTCAATTCCAGGAATTTTGCAATTTCATTTTTTGTTTCATCCACTATCCATTTATTGTTTAAGAGTGTGCTATTCAGTTTCCAGTTGCCGTTGGGGCTCTTGTTGGTTTTTTTGTTGTTGATTTCTAGGAATATAGCATTATGATCTGATATCATACAGGGAATTATGTTGGTTTTGCTAAAAATGTGGTGGTAGTCTTTGTGACCCAGTATAAGTTTTGTAGATATCTGTTAGGTGTAAATGCTCTATGGTTTTGTTGAGCTCTCTTACTTCCCCTGTTGAGCTTCTGTTTGGATGATCTGAATGTTACTGATAATGGTGTGTTAAAGTCCCCTGCTATGATGGTGTGGGTGGTTATTTCTGTTTTATTGTCAAGTAGGTTTTGTTTTATGAACTGTGGTGCCCCTTTGTTTGCTGGATACAGATTTATGATTGTAATATCCTCTGGATGGATTGTTCTCTTTATAAGTAGGAAGTAGCCTTCTTTGTCTTTTTTTGATTGTTTTTGGTTTGAAGTCTACTTTATCTGATATTAATATAGCTACACCTGCTTGTTTCTTATTCCCATTTGCTTGGAATATTGTTTTCCACCCTTTCACCCTGAGGAGGTTTCTGCCTTTAGTGGTAAGGTGGGTTTCTTGAAGGCAGCAGATTGAGGGATCTAATTTTTTGATCCACCCTGTGAGCTTGTGTCTCTTGATGGGTGAATTAAGGCCATTAATATATAGGGTGATGACTGTGAGATTTCATTTGATCCCTGTCATGTTGTGGTGGTAGAGGTGTGTTGGCATTTCCATGGAACTTAATTTTTTTTTTCCTATCTACTTTGGGTTTGGTTGCTGTGATCTGCTTCTTGTAGGCATTTGTGTTTGGTTATTTGTTTCTCCTCTGTGGAGAATTTCGTGGAATACTTTCTGTAGATTTGGTTTTGTGTTCATATACTTGTAAAGCTGAGATTTGTCATGGAAAGTTTTCCTTTCACCATCTATTATAAGGGAGACTTTTGCCGGATAGAGTAGTTTGGGTTTAAAGCCATAGTTTCTTAGAGTTTGAAGAGATTCATTCCAGGCCCTTCTAGCTTTCAGGGTTTCCATTGAGAAGTCTGAAGTAATTCTGATTGGGTTTCCTTTGAAAGTGGTGTGCTGTTTTTCCCTAGTTGCTTTTTGGTTTTTTTCCTTGGTGTCAGTGTTGAGAGTCTTAATGATAATATGTCTTGGGGAGTTTCTCCTTTGGTCTAGTTGGTTAGGAGTTCTGTTTGCTTCTTGAATGTTGATGGGCCTTTCTTCTAAGAGACAGGGAAAGTTTTCTTCAATTATTGTGTTAAATAAGTTCTCCATGCCTTTGGTCTGAAATTCTTCTCCCTCTGGTATTCCAATGATTCTGATATTAGGACGTTTAAGTGTATCCCACAATTCTGTCATGTGCTGTTCACAGGAACTTTTGAACTTACTGAAATTTTTGGACTCTCGAACTGTTTCTTCCATCCTGTCTTCCAGATCAGAATTTCTATCTTCCACTTCGCTGACTCTATTCTTTAGAGCCTCTAGTGACTTTTGGACTTGTTCAATTAAGTTTGCATTTTCTACTACTTTCCTATGTATCACTTCCATCACTTTGTCCAGCTCCCTTTTTGTCTCATTTTCTGATTTTCTTGATGATTCTTGGAAATTATCCTTGCATTTCTTTATGTTTTCATTTAGTGTGGCCAGCTGATTTTTAAGGTCCTCTTTTTTTCACTCTCCCTCAACTCTCTTAGCTCTCTTTGAATTACTTCCAGGGCATTATCATATTTCTCTAGGTTAGTAATGGTAGCATCCATACGATTATCTATCCTTTGTAGCTTTCCTGTCAGTTCTAGCAGTATTTTGGTCATGGTTGCATTGTTCTTTGCTTCCACTTGATGTTGTGATACTAAACACTCTTCTATGTTTTGGTTAGTTGTGATCCTTTTTGGACTGGGTGATCTGTCTGGATTTTCTTCCATTTTATTTTTCGTGTTATTTCTTTTGCGCTGTGTTCTACCCATGTCAGTGTATGGGCAGCTAGGTGGGTGGAGCAGCCTGGTGTCTAGCTTAATGAGAATCCAAGGCAGCTTGGTGCAGTTGCAAGCAGCCTGGGTGTTTGCTCACTCTTGCCAAAGCCGCCTATCTATAGCCTGACAGGAGCACCAAAATTGCCTGAATTCTCACCTAGTAATGCACCTAAGCTGACTGCCTTTGAGCTTGAAAGGGGACTGAGGTAGCAAGCCCTGAAGTTTCCCAGACTCTGGCTGTGTATACTGGGGTCTGTAAATAGTCTGTGCTCTCCCCCCTCAAGGGAGTGGGGGATGGGTGGCGATGTACAGGTAGGGGTGGCACCTACGCTGGCACTAGTTACTCAGTGTGGACTTGTGTGGCTCTTTTTGTGGGAGTGGGCCCGCTGCACCTGCAATTGTAGTGTAGAGGCAGATGATGTGGGTGCGGGATCAGGACACAGCAGAGGCTGACCGGTTTCAAGTGATGTGAGCACAGCAGCAGGGGATCTGGCAGCCACCTATTCATGGCAGAGGTGGCCCCCACAGGCCTGTGAACTGAGCACCACGTGGCTGGTCTACTCGCAGGATCAGAGAACAAGGGCATGGTAGGACGTCTCAGCTTCAGTGCAGCAGAATGGCAGGCGTGACTGGTGGGTGCCCACTCAGAACACAGCCACGCAGGTCATGCGGAGGGTGCGCGGGTGGGGGGGCCGACGGGGGGTATGGGGTGCGATGGGGTGTATGGAGTGAGTGGGGCCGGCGGCGGGGGGGTGCGGGACGAGCCAGGAATCCGGGCAATAAGGGTGGGGCATGCGGGAGGTGGCAGGGCCCAGGGGGAGGAGAGGTGGGGTGTGTGGGGTGCTCCAGTCATGGGGGGGAGAAGTTCTTCCTACACAACAGGTTTACAAAACATGGAATTGAACTTTACTGTTCATCGAGAAATGTTCACTTAGAACACAGGACTATGCAACCAACATTGAATACAGGCTTAGTTAGGAATGGGGATTTGTTTACTGTAGAGAACAGGACAGAAAAACATAACATTCACGATGAGTTTTCAATGAGAAATGTAAGCATCCAAGCTGTCCTACTCTTTGAAGTCCCTGTTATTTTTCAATAGCAGTGGTTCCTAACAGATAACCAGTGAATGGAACTGCCAATTACCCTTACTTTAAGATGGGAAATGAGCTTCCTACCCAATAGGATCATAGATCATTGAATTCGCTCTTACATTTCAAAGAGAATTGTTTATTGTACACAGTTTGCAATGGGAAACATTCTCAGTATTCACACAGTACTAGCCCTTTGAATTCATGTTGGTTTTCAACAGGAAATGTTCCTACAATATAACCTCAGATAGAACTTTGAAATCACTCTTAGTTTACCATTGGAATTGTTCTTTGTAATGAAATTACAGAACATTGAATTTGCTGTTAGTCTTCAGTGAGAAACGTTCTTTTCAAACAGCGGAACTACAGAACTTTGAAATCAGGGATAGATTTCACAGGGCAATTGAACATTATACACAATTGAATTACAGAACTTGAACTTCACTGATAGTTTTCTTGCACAACCTATGTTGGTATTGAAGCAGCTTCTAATCTTTTCAGTTCACTGTTAGTTTTCATTAGCACATTGAATTGACTCTTGGTTTTCCAGGGGATAAGTTCTTCCTAGACAACAGGATAAAGGACCATTGAATTGAACTTTACTATTCATTGGGAAATGTTCACTTAGAAAACAGGACTATGGAACTTTGAATACAGGCTTAGTTAGGAATACGGATTTGATTACTGTAGAGAACAGTACAGAAAAATATGACAGTCACGATGAGTTTTCAATGAGAGACGTAAGAGTCCAAACTGTGCTACTCTTTGAATTCACTGTTACTTGTTTTTAAATTTTTATTAACATTTTCCATGATTATAAAATATAGCCCATGGTAATTCCCTCCCTCCCCTCCCCCACACATTCCCATTTGATATTCCATTCTCCATCATATTACCTCCCCATTACAATCATTGTTATTACATATATACAATATCAACCTATTAAGTATCCTCCTCCCTTCCTTTCTCTACCCTTTATGTGTCCTTTTTACATTACTGGCCTCTGCTACTAAGTATTTGCATTCTCACGCAGAAGCCCAATCATCTGTAGCTAGAATCCACATAGGAGAGAAAACATGTGGCTCTTGGCTTTCTGGGCCTGGGTTACCTCACTTAGTATAATCCTTTCCAGGTCCATCCATTTTTCTGCAAATTTCATAACTTCATTTTTCTTTACCGCTGAGTAGAACTCCATTGTATAATTGTGACACATCTTCATTATCCACTCATCTGTTGAGGGGCATCTAGGCTGGTTCCATTTCCCAGCTATTATAAATTGAACAGCAATAAACATGGTTGAGCACGTACTTCTAAGGAAATGAGATGAGTCCTTTGGATATATGCCTAGGAGTGCTATAGCTGGGTCATATGGTAGATCAATGTTTAGCTGTTTTCGGAACCTCCACACTGTTTTCCACAATGGCTGGACCAGATTGCATTCCCACCAGCAGTGTAGAAGGGTTCCTATTTTTCCACATCCCCGCCAACATTTATGATCATTTGTTTTCATGATGGTGGCCAATCTGACAGGAGTGAGATGGAATCTCAATGTAGTTTTAATCTGCATTTCCCTGATGACTAGTGACGTACAACATTTTTTTAGATGCTTATATGCCATTCGTATTTCTTCCTTTGAGAACTCTCTATTTAGCTCCATAGCCCATTTTTTTGATAGGCTTGTTTGATTCCTTATTATTTAACTTTTTGAGTTCTTTGTATATCCTAGTTATTAATACTCTATCAGATATATAGCTGGAAAAGATTTTTTCCCATTCTGTAGGTTGCCTCTTTGCTTTTTTCACTGTGTCCTTTGCAGTGCAAAATCTTTGTAATTTCATGAGGTCCCAGTGATTAATCTGTGGTTTTATTGCCTGAGCAATTGGGGTTGTATTCAGAAAGTCTTTGCCAAGACCAATATGTTGAAGGGTTTCCCCTACTTTTTCCTCTACCAGTTTCAAAGTTTCAGGTCTGATGTTAAGTTCTTTAATCCCTTTGGACGTAATTCTCATGCATGGCGAAAGAGAAGAATCTATTTTCATCCTTCTGCAGATATATATCCAGTTTTCAAAACACCATTTGCTGAAGAGGCTGTCTCTTCTCCAATGAGTATTTTTGGCATTTTTATCAAATATCAGGTGGCTATAGCTACTTGGACTTACATCTGGGTCCTCTATTCTGTTCTACTGATCTATATGTCTGTTTTTGTGCCAGTACCATGCTGTTTTTGTTACTATGGCTCTGTAGTATAGGTTAAAATCAGGTATGGTGATACCACTAGCCTCATTTTTGTTGCTCAGTATAATTTTAGATATTCGAGTTTTTTTGTGATTCCAAATGAATATTTGGATTGTTTTTTCTATATCCATGAAGAAAGCCTTTGGAATTTTGATAGGGATTGCATTAAATGTGTAGAATGCTTTAGGTATTATTGCCATTTTCACAATATTGATTCTTCCAATCCAGGAAAAAGGGATGTTTCTACACGTTCTAGTGTCTTCTGCAATTTCTCGCTTGAGTGTTTTAAAGTCCTCATTGTAGAGATTCTTTACTTCCTTGGTCAGGTTTATTCCAAGGTACTTTATTTTTTTTTTTGATGCAATTGTGAACTGGAGTGATTCTCTGATTTCATCCTCTGTGTGTTTGTTGTTAGCATATATGAAGGCTACTGATTTCTGTGTATTTATTTTGTATCCTGCTACATTGCTGTAGGTTTTGATCAGCTCTACCAGTTTGCTAGTAGAGTCTTTAGGGTCTTTTATGTATAGAATCATGTCATCTGCAAATAATGATAACTTGATCTCTTCCTTTCCAACTTGTATCCATTTTATGTGTGTCTCTTGCATTATTGCTATGGCTAACACTTCCAAATCTATATTAAATAAAAGTGGGGACAGTGGACACCCTTGTCTTGTTCCTGATTTTAGTGGAAAAGCTTCCAGTTTTTTCCCATTTAGTAATATGTTGGCTGTAGGCTTGTCATAAATAGCTTTTATTATATTGAGATATGTTCCTCCTATTCCTAGTCTCTATAGGACTTTTATCATAAAGGGAATTTTGATTTGTCAAATGCTTTCTCTGCATCTAATGAGATGATCATGTGATTTTTGTCCTTCAACCCGTTTATGTAATGTAGTACATTTATTGATTTGCTTATGTTGAACCATCCCTGCATCTCTGGGATAAAGCCTACTTGGTCAGGGTGAATGATCTTTTTGATATATTCTTGTATTCTGTTTGCCAATATTTTGTTGAGAATGTTTGCATCTATGTTCATGAGGGAGATTGGTCTGTAAATTTCTTTTTTTGTTCTATCTTTGCCTGGTTTTGGTAATAGGGTGATGCTGGCCTCATAGAAGGAGTTTGGTAGAATTCCTTCTTTTTCTATTTCCTGGGAAAGCTTAAGAAGCATTGGTGTTAGCTCTTCCTTAATAGTCTGGTAAAATTCAGCAGTGAATCCATCTGGGCCTGGGCTTTTTTTAGTTGGGAGTTTATTGATAAATGTTCGGAAATCCATGTTTGTTATAGGTCTATTTAAGTGATTAATCTCATTTTGATTTAATTTAGGTAGGTATATAGATCAAGGAAATCATCCATTTCTTTCAGATTTTCATACTTTGTGGAGTATACGCTTTTACAGCATGTCCCTATGATTTTTTGAGTTTCTCTGGAATCTGTTGTGATGTTACCTTGTTAATCTCTGATTTTATTAATTGTGTCTCTTCTCACTTTCTTTTGGTCAGATTTGCTAAGGGTTTATCAGTCTTGTTTATCATTTCAAAGAACTAACTCTTTGTTTCATTAATTCTTTGCATTGTTCTTTTTGTTTCTATTTCACTAATTTCTGTCCTAGTCTTTATTATTTTTTCCCGTCTACTGTTTTTTGGTTTGCTTGTTCTACTTTTTCCAAGGCATTTAGGCAAAGACTTAGGTCATTTACTTGCGACCTTTCTAATTTCTTAATATAGGCACTTAAGGCTATAAATTTACCTCTTAGAACTGCCTTCATTGTGTCCCAGAGATTTTGGTATGTTGTGTTCTCACTATCATTTGACTCTATAATTTTTTTTTTATTTCCTTCTTGATTTCTTCATTGACCCATTCATCATTTAGTATTGCATTGTTTAGTTTCCATGATTTTGTGTATGCTCTATAGCCTTTCTTGCTACTGATTTGAAGTTTAATTCCATTGTGGTCAGATAGAATGCAAGGAATTATTTCAATTTTCCTGAATTTGTTAAGATTTGCTTTGTGTCCTAATATATGGTCTATTTTAGAGAATGTTCCATGTGCTGCTGAAAAGAATGTATATTCTGCAGCCTTTGGATGAAATGTCCTGTATATATCTGTTAAGTCCATTCCTTCTATGACCGCATTTAGTCCAGATGCCTCTCTGTTTATTTTTTCCCGGGATGACCTGTCAATTGATGAGAGTGGGGTGTTAAAGTCACCCACCACCACTATGTTTGGTGTTATCTGTGACCTTAGTTCTAATAATATTTGTTTGGTGAATTTGGGAGCCCCCATTTTAGGTGCATATATGTTTAGAATTGTAATGTCCTCCTGTTTGAGTGTGCCCTTAATCAATATAAAGTGACCTTCCCTATCTTTCTTGAATAACATTGGACTAAATTCTACCCTGTCCGTTATTAGGATAGCAATCCCTGCTTCTTTTCTAGGCCCATTTGCATGAAACACCGTCTTCCAACCTTTCACCCTAAGGTAACATCTATTCTATGTAGAACGGTGAGTTTGTTGGAGACAACAAATTGTAGGATCCTGCTTTTTAACCCAGTCTGCGAATCTATGTCTTTTGGTTGGGGCATTGAGGCCGTTGATATTAGAAGATATCATTGAAAGGTGTGTGTTTATGTTTGCCATTTCTTTGTTGTTGTTGTTCTAATTCTACATCTGCTCTCTTCTGTAAACTAGTATTTGAGTATTGCTTGTTTTTTCTAGGTTTTTCTAGGTTCCTTATATTTTCCTTTTCTTCAGCATGGAGGATTTGTTTACTGCAGAGAACAGGAAAGAAAACATGACATTCACAATTAGTTTTCACTCAGAAACGTAAGAATCCAAGCTGTCCTACTGTTTAAATTCCCTGTTATTTTTCAATAGCAACTATTCCTACCAGAAAACCGGTTAATGTAACTGTCAATTACCCTTACTATTTGACGGGTAATGAGGTTGCCTCTGCATAGCATCTTAGATATTTGATTTCGCTCTTACTTTTCAAAGAGAAGTTTACTGTACACAGTTTTCAAAGGGAAACATTCTCACTATTCACACAGATCTAGCCCTTTGAATCACTGTTGTTTTTCAACAGGAAATGTTCCCAGCATATATCTTCTGATGGAACTTTGAAATCACTCTTAGTTTACCATTGCAAATGTTTTTCGTAATGAAATTACAGAACATTCAATTCACTGTTGATTTTCAGTGAGAAATCTTAATTTCAAGCAGCAGAACTACAGGAGTTTGAATTCACGGTTACAATTACAGAACTCGAACTACACCATTAGTTTTCACGTGCAAACTTTGTTGGTACTCAAGCACCTTCTAATCTTTTCAGTTCATGCTTAGTTTTTATTAGCAAATGATCTTAGTATGTAACCGGCTAATAGCACATTGAACTCACACTTAGTTTTCCATGGGATACGTTCTTCCTAGACATCAGGTTTACAGAACATTGAATTGAACTTTACTATTCATTGGGAAATGTTCACTTAGAAAACAGGACTATGGAACATTGAATACAGGCTTAGATAGGAATGCGGATTTGTTTACTGTAGAGAACAGGACAGAAAAACATAACATTCACGATGAGTTATCAATGAGAAACGTGAGAATCCAAGCTGTCCTACTCTATGAATTCACTGTTATTTTTCAATAGCAACTGTTCCGACCAGGTAATGGTGAATGAAATTGTCAGTTGCTCTTACTTTAAGACGGGAAATCAGCTTCCTACACAATAGGATCATATAAAGTTGAATTTGCTCTTACTATTCAAAGAGAATTTTATTGTACACAGATTTCAATGGGAAGCATTCTCAGCATTCACACAGTTCTAGCCCTTTGAATTCATGTTGGTTTTCAACAGGAAATGTTCCTCGTATATAACCTCTGATAGACCTTTCAAATCACTCTTAGTTTACCATTCGAAATGTTCTTAGTAATGAAATTATAGAACATTGATTTCACTGTTAGTCTTCAATGAGAAATGTTCATTTCAAGCAGCGAGACTACAGAACTTGGAATTCAGGGTTAGATTTCAAAGGGCAATTGATCATTATACACAATTGAATTACAGAACTCAAATTTCACTGTTAGTTTTCTTGCACAACCTACGTTGGTATTAAAGCAGCTACTAATCTTTTCGTTCATGGTTAGTTTACATTAGCAAATGATCCTAGTACATAACCTGCTAGTAGCACGTTGAACTCAGTCTTAGTTTTCCATGGGATAAGTTCTTCCTGGACAACAGTTTTATAGAATATGGAGTTCAACTTTACTATTCATTGGAAAATGTTCACTTAGAAAGCAGGACTCTGCAACATAGAATACAGGCTTAGTTAGCAGTGGGATTAGTTTGCTGTGGGGAAAATTACAGAAAAACATGACATTCATGATGAGTTTGCAATGAGAAACATAAGAATCCAAGCTGTCTTACACTTGGAATTCAATGCTATTTTTCAATAGCAACTGATCCCACCAGATAACCGGTGAATGAAACTGTCAATTACCCTTACTTTAAGACGGGAAATGAGCTTCCTAAACAATAGGATCATAGAACGTTGAATTCGGCTTTACTTTTCAAAGAAAATTGTTTATTGTACACAGTTTTCACTGGGAAACAGTTCTAGCCCTTTGATTTCATGTTGGTTTTCAAGAGTAAATGTTCCTAGTATATAACCTCTGATAGAACTTTGACATCACTCATAGTTTACCGTGGTAAATGTTCTTTGTAATGAAATAACAGAACATTGAATTTACTGTTAATCTTCAATGATAAACGTTCATTTCAAACACTGGGACTACCGAACTTTGAATTCAGGGATAGATTTCAATGGGCAATTGAACATTATACATAATTGAATTACAGAACTCAAACTTCTCTGTTAGGTTTCTTGCACAACCTATGTTGGTATTGAAGCATCGTCTAATCTTTTCAGTTCTTGGTTAGTTTTCTTTAGCCAATGAACCTAGTACATAACCAGCTAATAGGACATTGAATTCACTCTTAGTTTTCCAGGGGACACGTTCTTCCTAGACAACAGGTTCACAGAACATTGAATTGAACTTTACTATTCCTTGGGAAATGTTCACCTAGAAAACATGACTATGTAACATTGAATATAGGCTTCGTTCGGAATGTGGATTTGCTTACTGTAGAGAACAGGACAGAAAAACATGACTTTCACGATGAGTTTTCAGTGAGAAAAGTAAGAATCCACGCTGTGTTATGCTTTGAATTCACTGTTATTTTTCAGTAGCAAGTGTTCCTAACAGATAGCCAGTGAATGTAACTGTCCTTTACCCTTAGTTTATGAAGGGTAAATGAGTTTCCTACTCCATAGGATCATAAGGGCATTGAATTCGCTTACTTTTCAAAGTGAATTGTTTATTGTACACAGTTTTCAACGGGAAACATTCTCCCTAATCACACAGTTCTAGCCCTTTGAATCACTGTTGGTTTTCAACAGGAAATATTCCCAGCATATAACCTCTCATGGAACTTTGGAATCACTCTTATTTTACCATTGCAAATGTTCTTCATAATGAAATTACAAATCATTCAATTCACTGTTGATTTTCATTGAGAACCTTCATTTCGAACAGCGGAAGTACAGAACTTGAATTCAGGGCTAGAGTTACAGAACTCAAACTTTACCGTTAGTTTTCGCGTGCAAACCTTTTTGGTACTCAAGCACCTTCTAATCCTTTCAGTTCACTGTTACTTTTCATTTGCAAATGTTCCTAGTACATAACCCGCTAATAGCACATTGATCACTCTTAGTTTTCCAGGGGATACGTTCTTCCTAGACAACAGGTTCATAGAACATTAAAATGAACTTTACTATTCATTGTGAAAGGTTCACTTAGAAAATAGTACTATGCAACATTTAATACAAGCTTAGTTAGAAGTGGGATTTGTTTATTGTGGAGAAAATAATAGAAAAACGAGACATATATGATGAGTTTTCAATGCGAAACGTAAGAATCCAAGCTGTCCTAATCTTCAAATTCAATGCTATTTTTCAATAGCAACTGTTCCTACCAGATCAACGGTGAATGAAACTGTCAATTACCATTACAATAGACGGGAAATGAGCTTCCTACACAAGAGGATCATACAACGTTGAATTTGCACTTATTTTTCAAAGAGAATTGTTTATGGTACACAGTTTTCAACGGGAAACATTCTCAGTATTCACACAGCTCTAGCCTTTGAATTCATGTTGGTTGTCAACAGGAAATCTTCCTAGTATATAACCTCTGATAGAACTTTGAAATCACTCTTAGTTTTCCATTGGAAATGTTCTTCGTAATGAAATTACAGAACATTGAATTTGCTGTTAGTCTTCAGTGAGAATCATTCATTTCAGACAGCGGGACTACAGAACCTTGTATTCAGGGATAGATTTCAAAGGGCAATTGAACATTATACACAATTGAATTACAGAACTTGAACTTCTCTGTTAGTTTTCTTGCACAACATATGTTGGAATTGAAGCAGCCTGTAATCTTTCAGTTCACGGTCAGTTTTCATTAGCAAATGATCTTGGTACATTACCGGCTAATAGCACATTACATTCACTCTTAGCTTTCCATGGAATAAGTTCTTCCTAGACAACAGGTTTACGTAACATTGAATTGAAATTTACTATTCATCGGGTAATGTAGACTTAGAAACAGGACTGTGCAATATTCAATACAGGCTCACATATGAATGCGGATTTGTTTACTGTAGAGAACAGGACCGAAAAACATGACATTCACGATGAGTTTTCAAGGAGAAACGTAAGAATCCAAGCTGTCCTACTCTTTGAATTCACTGTTATTTTTCAAAAGCAACTGTTCCTAAAATATAACCGTTGAATGGAACTGTCAATTTCCCTTAGTTTATGACGGTAAATAAGATTCCAACTCCATATGATCATAGATCGTTGTATTCACTCTTACTTTTCAAAGAGAATTGTTTATTGTACACAGTTTTCAACGGGAGACTTTCTGCCTAGTCACACAGTTCTCTCCCTTTGAATCACTGTTGGTTTTCAACAGGAAATGTTACCAGCATATAACCTCTGATGGAACTTTGAAATCACTCTCAGTTTACCATCGCAAATGTTCTTCGTAATGAAATTACAGAACATTCAATTCACTGTTGATTTTCATTGGGAAACCTTCATTTCGAACAGCGGAAGTACAGAACTTGAATTCATGGTTAGAGTTATAGAAATCGAACTTCACTGTTAGTTTACATGGGCAAACTTTTTTGGTACTAAGCACCTACTAATCTTTTCCGTTCATGGTTAATTTTCATTAGCCAATGATCCTAGTACATAACCACTAATAGCACATTGAATTCACTCTTAGTTTTCCATGGGATGAGTTCTTCTTAGACAACAGGTATACAGAACATGGAGTTGAACTTTACTATTCATCTGGAAATGTTCACATAGCACACAGGACTATGCACCATTGAATACAGGCTTAAGTTGGAATGCGGATTTGTTTACTTTAGAGAACAGGACAGAAAAACATGACATTCTTGATGAGATACGTAAGAATCCAAGCTGTCCTTATCTTTGAATTCACTGTTATTTTTCATTACCAACTGTTCCTACCTGATAACATGTTAATGTAACTGTCAATTACCCTTAGTTTATGATGGGAAATGAACTTCCTACTCCATAGGATCATAGATCCTTGAATTCGAGCTTACTTTTCAAAGAGAATTGTTTATAGTACACAGTTTTCCATGGGAAACATTCTCACCCTTCTAGCCATTTGAATTCATGTTGGTTTTCAACAGGAAATTTTCCTAGTATATAGCCTCTGATATAACTTTGAAATCACTCTTTGTTTACCATTGCAAATGTTCATCATAATGAAATTACATAACATTGAATTCCCTGTTAGTAATCAGTGAGTAACGTTCATTTAAAACAGCGGGACTACAGAACTTTGAATTCAGGGATAGATTTCAAAGATACACAATTGAATTACAGAATTCGAACTTCTCTGTTAGTTTTCTTACACAACCTATGTTTGTATTGAAGCAGCTTCTAATCTTTTCAGTCCAAAGTTAGTTTTCATAAGTAAATGATCCTAGTACATAGCAGGCTAATAGCACATTGAATTCACTCTTAGTTTTTCAGAGAATAAGTTCTTCCAATACAACAGATTTACGGAACATTGAATTGGACTTTACTATTCATCAGGTATGTTCACATAGAAAACAGGACTATGCAAAATTGAATACAGGCTTAGTTAGCAATGCGGATTTTTTTACAGTAGAGAACAGGACAGAAAAACATGACATTCACGATGAGTTTTCCATGAGAAACAATAGAATCCAAGATGTCCTACTCTTTGAATTCCCTGGGATTTTTCAATAGCAAATGTTCCTACCAGATAACCAGGGAATATAAGTGTCAATTAGCCTTCCTTTATGGTGGGAAATGAGCTTCATACTCCATAAAACCATAGATCATTGATTTCGCTATTACTTTTCAAAGAGAATTGTTTATTGTACACAGTTTTCAATGGGAAATATTTTCACTAGTCACACAGTTCTAGCCCTTTGTTGGTTTTCAACAGGAAATGTTTCCAGCATATAACCTCTGATGGAACTTTGAAATCACCCTTAGTTCACCATTGCAAATGTTCTTCTTAATGATATTACAGAACATTCAATTCACTGTTGATTTTCAGTGAGAAACCTTCATTTCAAACAGCACAACTACAGAACTTTGAATTCATGGTTAGAATTACAGAACTAGAACATCTACATTAGTTTTCTGGCCAAACTTTGTTATCCATGGTATAAGTTCTTCCTAGACAACAGGTTTACAGAACATGGAGTTCAACTTTCCTATTCATCGGGAAATGTTCACTTAGAAACCAGGATTATACAACATTGAATACAGGCTTAGTTACCAGTGGCATTAGTTTACTGTGGAGAAAATTACACAAAAACATGACATTCACGATGAATTTTCAATGAGAAATGTAAGAATCCATGCTGTCCTACTCTTTGAATTTACTGTTATTTTTCAATAGCATCTGTTCCTACCAGATAACCGGTGAATGAAACTGTCAATTACCCTTACTTTAAGACGGGAAATGAGCTTCCTACACAATAGGATCATAGAATGTTGAATTCGCTCTTACTTTTGAAAGAGAATTGTTTATTGTACACAGTTTTCAATGGGAAACATTCTCAGTATTCACACAGTTCTAGCCCTTTAATACATGTTGGTTTTCAACAGGAAATGTTCCTAGTATAAAACCTGTGATGGAACTTTAAAATAACTCCTTCCCCTTTTTGCTGGTATCCGGTTCACAGGAAAACATCACCCTTGCTTATTTTGCCAGTTGTCCGTAGTTTCAGTTGGGCCCCTTTTGAGGTATGTTGGGGGCAGCTCTCTTCTTAGGATCTACATCTATCTAGAAAAGAGAAGCAGGTTCTCCAACGGAGAGTAACTTAGCACCCGGAAAATTGAGATAACACTTACTTTTCTAATGGATAGTATGATAGGTGTAGGCCCTCTTATACCCCATGATTGATGGTTGCTTGATACTGTAGAGTGGGCTTGTGTTTGGGTATGGTTCTGAATTGTTTCCCAGCTCCAGCTATGGGTCTAATACCACAGAGTGGATCAGTTAGCCAAAACAAGAGCAATTGGTTCCTCACCATGGCTGTGTACAACTATTGCACTTGTTTGGGCATCACATCCGGCTATTTTTTGCTAATTAGGCTAAACAATGTGTTGCTTGGACAGATTTTGGTCATTTCTCCCAGTCACCTATGTAGCACCTTCTGGCACTAGACACGCTTACTGCCTGGGGTTTGACTCTGTCCTGTCTTCCAGCCATGTCGTTCCATTTTATGCGTCAGCTGCGTATGGAGTCTTCAGCAATAGGGTCTTACCACTGGCTGTCCTACTCTTGGAATTTAATGCTATTTTTCAATAGCAACTGATCCTACCAGATAAGCGGTGAAGGAAACTGTCAATTACCCTTACTTTAAGATGTGAAGTGAGCTTCCTACACAATAGGATCATAGAACGTTGAATTCCCTCTTACTTTTCCAAGAGAATTGTTTATTGTACACAATTTTCAACGGGAAACATTCTTAGTATTCACATAGTTCTAGCCCTTTGAATTCAGGTTGGTTTTCAACAGGAAATGTTCCTGGTATATAACCTCTGATAGAACTTTGAAATTACTCTTAGTTTACAATTGGAAATGTTCTTCGTAATGAAATTACCGAACATTGAATTTGCTGTTACTTTTCAGTGAGAGACGTTCATTTCAAAGGGCAGGACTACAGAACTTTGAATTTAGGGTTAGATTTCCAAGGGCAATTGAACATTATACACAATTGAATTACAGAACTCAAACTTCACTGTTAGATTCTTGAACAAACTATGCTGTTATTGAGGCAGCTTCTAATCTTTTCAGTTCACGGTTAGTTTTCATAAGCAAATGATCCTAGTATATAACTGGCTAATAGCCGATTGAATTCACTCTTAGTTTTCCCAGGGATATGTTTTTCCTAGGCAACAGGTTTACAGAACATCGAATTTAACTTTACATTTCTGCAGGCAATGTTCACTTAGAAAACAAGACTATTCAACATTGAATACAGGCTTAGTTCGGAATGAAGATTTGTTTACTCTAGAGAAGAGGACAGAAAAAACGTGACATTCATGATGAGTTTTCAATGAGAAACATAAGAATCCAAGCTTTCCTACTCTTTGAATTAACTATTATTTTTCAATAGCAACTCTTCCTACCAGATGAACGGTTAATGTAACTGTCAATTACCCTTAGTTTATGACAGGAAATGAGCTTCCTACTCCATTGGATTATAGATCGTTGAATTTGAGCTTACTTTTCAAAGAGAAGATTAGTGTACATAGTTGTCAAAGGGAAACATTCTCACTACTCACACAGTTCTACCCTTGGAATTCATGTTGGCTTATAACCAGCATATAACCTCTAATGGAACTTTGAAATCACTCTTAGTTTACCATTGCAAATGTTCTTCGTAATGAAATTACAGAACATTCAATTCACAGTTGATGTTCAGTGAGAAACCTTCATTTCAAACAGCGCAACTACAAAACTTTGAAGTCTCGGTTAGAATTACCGAACTTGAACTTCATCGTTAGTTTTTGCGGGCAAATTTTTTTGATACACAAGCACCTTGTAATCTTTTCAGTTCATGGGTAGTTTTCATTAGCAAATGATCCTAGTACATAACCCGCTAACAGCACATTAACTCACTCTCAGTTTTCCATGGGATAAGTTCTTCTTAGACAACAGGTTTACAGAAGTTGGAGTTCAACTTTACTATTCATCGGGAAATGTTCACTTAGAAAACAGAACTATGCAACATTGAATACAGGCTTATTTAGGAATGTGGATTTGTTTACTCTACAGAACAGGACAGAAAAACATGACATTCATGATGAGTTTTTAGTGATATACCTAAGAATCCAAGCTGTCCTATTCTTTGAATTCACTGTTATTTTTCAATAGTAACTCTTCCTAACAGATAACCGGTTAACATAACTCTCAATTACCCTTAGTTTATGATGGGAAATGAGCTTCCTAATCCATAGGATCATAGATCATTGAATTTACTCTTACTTTTCAAAGAGAATTGTTTATTGTACAGTTTTCAATGGGAATCATTCTTACTATTCACACAGTTCTACCCCTTTCAATCACTGTTGGTTTTCCTCAGGAAATGATCCCAGCTATAACCTCTGATGGAACTTTGAAATCACTCTTAGTTTACCATTGCAAATGTTCTTTGTAATGAAATTACAGAACGTTCAATTCACTGTTCATTTTCAGTGAGAAAATTTCATTTCAAACCGTGGAACTACAGAACATTGAATTCTCGCTTAAAATTACAGAACTCGAATTTCACCGTTAGTTTTTCGGGTAAATATTGTTGGTACTCAACCACCTTCTAATCTTTTCAGGTCATGGTTAGTTTTCAATAGCAAATGATCCTAGTACAAAACCCACAACAATGACATTGAACTCACTCTTAGTTTTCTCTGGGATAAGTTCTTCCTAGACAACAGGTTTACAGAACATGGAGTTCAACTTTACTATTCACTATCCATCAGGAAATGTTCCCTTAGAAAACAGGACTATACAACATTGAATACACTCTTAGTTAGCAGTGGGATTAGTTTACTGTAGAGAAAATTACAGAAAAAAAATGATATTCATGATGAGTTTTCAATGAGAAACATAAGAATCCAAGCTGTCTTACTCTTGGAATTCCATGCTATTTTTCAATAGCAACTGATCCTACCAGCTAACCGGTTACTGAAACTGTCAATTATCCTTATTTTAAGATGGGGAAATGATCTTCTTACACAATAGGATCATAGAACATTGACTTGTCTCTTTCTTTTCAAAGAGAATTGTTTAATGTACATAGTTTTCATTGGGAAAATTTCTCAGTATGCACACAGTTCTAGCCCTTTGAATTCATGTTGGTTTTCAACAGGAAATGTTCCTAGTATATAACCTCTGATTGAACTTTGAAGTCACTCTTAGTTTACCATTGGAAATCTTCTTCGTAATGAAATTACAGAACATTGAATTCGCTGTTAGTCTCAGTGAGAGACATTCATTTCAAACAGCCGGACTATAGAAGTTTAAATTCAGGGTTAGATTTCAAAGGGCAGTTGAACAATATACAGAATTGAATTACAGAACTCAAATTTCACTGTTAGATTTCTTGCACAACCTTTGAAGCAGCTTCTAATGTTTTCTGTTCATGGTTAGTTTTCATTAGCCAATGATCCTAGTACATAACAAGGTAATAGCACATTGAATTCACTCTTAGTTTTCCATGGGATAAGTTCTTCTTAGACAACAGGTTTACATAAGATTGAATTGAACTTTACTATTCATTGGGAAATGTTCACTTAGAAAACAGGACTATGCAACATTGAATACAGGCTTAGTTAGGAATGCGGATTTGTTTTCTGTAGAGATCAGGACAGAACAACATGACATTCACGATGAGTTCTCAATGAGAAACATAAGAACCCAAGCTGTCCTTCTCTTTGAATTCACTGTTATTTTTCAATAGGAAATGTTCCTACCAGATGCCCGGCGAATGTAACTGTCAATTTCCTTTAGTTTATGACGGGAATTGTGCTTCATACTCCATAGGATCATAGATTGTTGAATTCGCTCTTACTTTTCAAGGTGAATTGTTTATTGTACACAGTTTTCAACAGGAAACATTCTCACTATTCACACTGTTCTAGCCCTTTGAATCACTGTTGGTTTTCAACAGGAAATATTCCTAGCATAAAACCTGTGTTGGAAATTTGAAATCACTCTTAGGTTACGATTACAAATGTTCTTCATATTGAAATTACAGAACATTCAATTAACTGTTGATATTCAGTAGAAACCTTCATTTCAAACAGTGGAACTTCAGAATTTGAATTTATGTTTAGAATTAGAGATCTTGAAATTCACCGTTTACGACGGGAATTGTGCTTCCTACTCCATAGGATCATAGATCGTTGAATTTGCTCTTACTTTTCAAGGAGGATTGATTATTGTACAGTTTTCAATGGTAAACATTCTCAGTATTCACACTGTTGTAGCCCTCTGAATTCATGTTGGTTTCCAACAGGAAATATTCCTAATATATAACCTCTGATAGAACTTTGAAATCACTCTTACTTTACCACTGGGAATATTCTTCGTAAAGATATTACAGAACATTGAATTCACTGTTAGTTTTCATTGACAAACATTCATTTCAAACATTGGGACTACAGAACTTTGAATTCAGGGTTAGATTTTAAAGGCAATTGAACATTATACACAATTGAATTACAGAACTCGATCTTCACTGTTAATTTTCTTTTTTTTAAATTTCTTTATTTTTTAACTTATTTTGAAATTTATTTTTTAAGAGAGAAAGAGAGAAAATAAAAGAGGCATGCCAGGTCCTCCAATCACCACCAAGAAACTCCAGACACATGTGCCAGTTATGTGCATTTGGCTTCCTATGGGCAGTGTAGAATTTAACACAGGTCATCAGGCCCAGCAAGCAATTCCCTTCAACCCATTGAGCCTCTCTCCAGTAGATTTAAAATTTTTTTTTTAATTTTTTAATTTTTATTTTTTAAAATTAGTTTATTGGTTTTCTTTTCAGTAAATACAGGCAGTTTGGTACCATTATTTAGGTTCATCTGTGATCTAACCCCTCCCATTAGACCCTAATTGTTAATGAAAATGGGTCCTGCCTTGTGGAGTTAGCCCCCAGTTATTGGTATGATAAATGTCTCTGCAAATCATGACCCAAGGTGTGACTCTGACATTCTTTCTGCTCCCTCTTCCACAAAATTTCCCTGAGCCATATTAGGTTCATTTTTGGTCTGCTTCATTGCTGAGGTGTCGGGGGCATCTGAGGCTCTGGCTCTCTGATTTGGTAGGAGTTGATTTTTCTCTGCGTTGGTCTCCTTCCCCTTTGTGCTGGTATCTGGTTCACAGGAAAACATCACCCTTGCTGGTTTCACCAATTGTCCTTAGTTTTAGTTGGGACACACTTGAAGTATGTTGGGGCAGCTCTCTCCCTAGGATCTGCATCTATCTGAAAATGAGAAGCAGATTCTCCAATGGAGAGTACGTTAGCACCCAGAAAATTGAAATACCACTTACTTTTTTGATAGACCGATTGATAACTGTAGGCCCTCTTGTTCCCCATGATTGATGATAGCTTGATATTGTAGAGTGGGCTTGTGTTTTGGTATGGTTCTGACTTGTTTCCCAGCTCCAGCTATGGGTCTAGTACCTCTGAGTGGATCAGTTAGCGAAATCAAGAGTAGGTGGTTCCTCACCATGGCTGTGTGCCACTATTGCACTTGTGTGGGCATCACGTCAGGTTATTTGTTGCCAATTAGATTAGACAATGAATTGCTTGGACAGATATTGGTCGTTTCCCCCAGTCGCCCATGTAGCGCCTTCTGGCACTAGACATGCTGACTGTCTGGGGACTTACTCTCTCCTGGCTTCCAGCCATGCCGTTTGATTTTGCGTATCGGCTGCATATGGAGTCTTCAGCAATAGGGTATTACCACTGGCCTTTGGTGGGTCATCAAGTACTCTGACAGAAGTCTGTCATTGTTTTGGAAATCTTGTAGGTTTCTCTGATCAAAAGCTCATTGTGGATGGTAGCCCCAAGGTGAAAGTGAGGTTTACAGGCCCGTGCCCACTAATAAATTGAGGAAAAACATAACTAATATACAAGAATTAGAGAGGAGAGAGATAGAGGAGAGAAGGGGAGAGTGAGGGAGGGAAGATGTAGAAGATTTAGGTTAGTCTTGATCCTGCACTCTCCAGTGTCTTGTGGTTCAGGTGTTTCCTGTAAAGGTCTAGTGAAGGTTCAGCCAATTGGTCTGTCTTTTAGGAAGTACAATTTTATGGTACCAATGCCATTTGGTCCAGATTACTGTTTTCTACCCTTCGATGCCCTCCCCACTCTCCCTTCCATCCTATTGTTTAGTCCATGAGGTGCTTGCTGAGTATGTAAGGTATCTATCGAAATGATCATGTGGTTTTTATGTTTAAGCTTGTTTATATGGTGTATTTCATTGACAGATTTTCGTATGTTGAACCACCCTTGTGTTCCTGGGATAAATCCCACTTGGTCAAGGTGGATAATGCTTTTGATGTGTTGTTGGATTCGGTTTGCGAGTATTTTGTAGAGGATATTTGTGTCTACGTTCATTAGGGAAATAGGCCGATAGTTTTCTTTTCTTGTGGCATCTCTGCCTGGTTTTGGGATTAATGTGATACTAGCTTCATGGAAGGAGTTGGGTAGCTTTCCCTGTTCTTCAATGATATGGCACAGTTGTAGAAAGATTGGTTTGAGTTCTTCCATGAAGGTTGATAAAATTCGGCTGGGAATCCATCTGGTCCTGGACTTTTCTTTTTTGGGAGGTTTTTTATTACTTTTTCAATCTCCATGAGTGTGATGGGTTCATTGAGGTGATTAACTGCTCTGAGTTTAGCTTTGGTAGATGATATGTATCCAGGAATTGATCCATCTCCTCCACATTTTCTAGTTTTGTGGAGTAGAGGTTTTTGAAATAAGTTCTGATGATTCTGCCAATTTCAGTTCAATTTTTGTTGTGATCTCTCCTTTTTCATTTTGAATTTTGTTACTTTGGAGTCTCTCTTTTTTTTGCTTGATCAAATTGGTCAGAGGTTTGTCAATCTTGTTTATTTTTTCAAAGAACCAGCTCTTTGTTTTGTAAATTGCCTTAATTGTTTCCTTGGTTTCCAATTCATTAATTTCTGCTCTGATGTTAATTATTTCTTTCCTTCTGGAGCTCTTTCGGTTGGATTTTCCTGTTTTTCCAATGCCTTTAGGTGGATGGTTAGGCTATTGATTTGGGATATTCCTGTGTTTTTATGAAGGCATTGAGTGCTATCAATTTTCCCCTGAGGACTGCCTTTATTGTGTCCCATAAGTTTTGGTATGATGTGTTCTCATTGTCATTCAATTCCAGGAATTTTACAATTTCCTTTTTTATTTCATCCACTAACCCTTTATTGTTTAAGAGTGTGCTATTCAGTTTCCAGTGGCCGTTGGGGTTCTAGTTTTTTTTTTGTTCTTGTTGTTGATTTCTAGGAATGTAGCATTATGATCTGATATCATGCAGGGAATTATGTCGGTTTTCCTCAATATGTGGTGGCAGTCTTTGTGACCCAGTATATGGTCTATTTTAGAGAATGTTCCATGGGCCGCTGAGAAGAATGTGTAGTCTGTGGATTTGGGGTGGAAAGTTCTGTAGATATCTGTTAGGTATAAATGTTCTATGGTTTTGTTGAGCTCTCTTACTTCCCTGTTGAGCTTCTGTTTGGATGATCTGTCTACTACTGATAATGGTGTGTTAAATTCCCCGGCTATGATGGTGTTGGTGGTTATTTCTGTTTTATTGTCAAGTAGGTTTTGTTTTATGAACTGTGGTGCCCCTGTGTTTGGTGCATACAAATTTATGATTGTAATATCCTTTTGATTGATTGTTACCTTTATAAGCAGGAAGTAGCCTTCTTGGTCTTTTTTGATTGTTTTTGGTTTGAAGTCAATTTTATCTGATATTAATATAGCTACTACTGCTTGTCTCTTATTACCATTTGCTTGAAATATTGTTTTCCACCCTTTCACCCTGAGGAGGTTTCTGTCTTTAGTGGTATGGGGGTTATTTGAAGGCAGCAGATTGAGGGGTCTAATTTTTTTTATCCACCCTGTTAGCTTGTGTTTCTTGATGGGCAAATTAAGGCCATTAATATTTAGGGTTATGACTGTGAGATTTGATTTGATCCCTGCCATGTTGTGGTGGTAGAGGTGTGTTGGCATTTCCATGGAGTGTAGCATTTTATATGTCTACTCTGGGTTTGGTTGCTGTGATCTGCTTCTTGTAGGCATTTGTGTTTGGTTATTTGTTTCTTCTCTGTGGAGAATTTCCTGTAAAACTTTCTGTATGTTTGGTTTTGTGTTCATATAATTGTAAAGCTGAGTTTTGTCATGGAAAGTTTTCCTTTCACCATCTATTATAAGGGAGACTTTTGCTGGGTAGAGTAGTTTGGTTTGGAAGCTATAGTTTCTTAGAGTTTTGAGAGTTTCATTCCAGGCCCTTCTAGCTTTCAGGTTTTCCATTGGGACGTCTGAAGTTATTCTGATGGTTTTCCAAT
Organism: Jaculus jaculus; assembly: GCF_020740685.1. Lineage (NCBI taxonomy): Eukaryota > Metazoa > Chordata > Mammalia > Rodentia > Dipodidae > Jaculus > Jaculus jaculus. The sequence goes on from NC_059103.1 coordinate 30,338,130, forward strand.
CAAAGTGATGTGCTGTTTTTCCCTAGCTGCCTTTAGGATTTTCTCTTTGGTGTCAATGTTTAGATTTTTTTTTTCTTTTTATTTTTTAGATTAGATTAGATTTGTTTAGATTCTTAATGATAATATGTCTTGGTGAGTTTCTCCTTGGGTCTAGTCGGTTAAGAGTTTTGTTTGCTTCTTGTATCTTGATTGGCCTTTCTTTTAAGAGGCGGGGGAAGATTTCCTCAATTATTGTGTTAAATAAGTTCTCCATGCCTTTGGTCTGAAATTCTTCTCCTTCTGGTATTCCAATGATTCTGATATTAGGACGTTTAAGTGTACCCCACAATCCTCTCATATTCTGTTCACAGGAACTTTTGAATTTACTGAATATTGTGGACTCTCAAACTGTTTCTTCCATCCTCTCTTGTAGATCAGAGTTTCTATCTTCCACTTCACTGACTCTATTCTTAAGGGCCTCTAGTGAGTTTTGGACTTGTTCAATTGAGTTTGCATTTTCTACTACTTTCCTATGTTTCACTTCCATCATTCTGTCCAGGTCCTTTTTGTCTCATTTTCTGATTTTCTTGATGGTTCTTGGAAATCATCCCTCCATTTTTTTATGTTTTCCTTTAGTGTGGCAACCTTATTTTTAAAGTCCTCTTTTTTTAAACTCTCCTTCAACTCTCTTAGTTCTCTTTGAATTCCTCCCAGTGTCTTTTCATATTAGTCCAGCTTATTGATTGTAGCATCCACATGATTATCTGTCCTTTGTAGCTTTCCTGCCAGTTCTAGCAGTAGGCTGGTCAGGGTTGCATTGTTCATAGCTTCCACTTGATGTTCTGATCCTAAACACTCTTCTATGTTTTGGTTAGATATAGTCCTTGTTGTACTGGGTGATTTGTCTGGATTTTCTTGCATTTTATTTTTCATGTTATTTCTTTTGTGCTGTGGTCTACCCATTTCAGTGTATGGGCAGGTAGGTAGGTGGAGCAGCCTGGTATCTAGCTTAATGAGAATCCAAGGCAGCCTGGGGCAGTTACAAGTAGCCTGGGTTTTTGCTCTCTCTTTCCAGAGCCGCCTATCTAGAGCCTGACAGGGCACCAACGTTGACTGAATTCTCACCCAGTAATGCACCAAAGCTGCCTGCCTTCTAGTTTGGAAGCAGACTGAGGCAGCAAGCCCTGAAGCTGCCCAAAGTCTGGCTGGGAATACTGGGACCTGCAAACTCTCTCAGTTCTCCTGCCTCAGGGGGTGAGGGATGGGTAGCAGCTGAGGCTGACTGGCAGGCAAGCTATTGGGCACAGCAGCAGGGGGTCTGGCATCAGCTTTAACAAGGCAGAGGCCGCCCCCACGTGCGTGGGAACTGAGCACAGCGTGACTGGCCAACACGCAGGATCAGAGCACAAAGGCGGAGATACCCGTGTGTCAGCACCGAAGGCTGGCGGGCACACAATGGACTGGCATTAGTGGGAACAGAGCACAGCTGCGTGGCACGGGACGCAGTGCATGGAGTGTGGGGCGTGGGACCAGTGGCTTTAGGTGTGTGGGTAGACTACCCACTCAAGGGGGAATTCATGCTTCACTGTTTTTCTCCACTCTGTGCCCTGCCCCTGGTAAGAATACCTGATAACCCTTAATTTCTTGCCTTTCTTTACCCTGGGAGAGCAGAGGAAATGGGGTGCGCGGGAGGATTGGGGTGCGCCGGAGAAGGTGCATGTGTGTCGTGGAGAGACGGGGGAGGGCCAGGTCACCTCGGAGGGCGCAGGGATATGTGCTTCCCTGTTTTTCCCCTCTCTGTGCACTACCACTGGCAAAAAACCTGTTAGCCCTTAATTTCTTGCCTTTTTCTCCCTGGTATCTGGATGACCCTAGGCCGTCGCCATCTTGCACGGTTAGTTTTCTTACACAACCAATGTTGGTATTGAAGCAGCCTCTAATCTTTTCAGTTCACGGTTAGTTTTCATTAGCAAATGATCCTAGTACATAACCCACTAATAGCACATTGAATTGACTCTTAGTTTTCCCTTGGATAAGTTCTTCCTAGGCAACAGGTTTACAGAACATTGAATTGAACCCTCACTATTCAGCGGGAAATGTTCACTTAGAAAACAGGACCAGGCAAGACTGAATACAGGCATAGTTAGTCATGCGGATTTGTTTACTGTAGAGAACAGGACAGAAAAACATGACACTCACGATGAGTTTTCAATGAGAAACGTAAGAATCCAAGCTGTATTACTCTTTGAATTCACTGTTATTTTTCAATAGCAACTGTTCCTACCAGATAACCGGTTAATGTAACTGTCAATTACCCTTAGTTTATGATGGGAAATGAGCTTCCTACTCCAATGGATCATAGATTGTTGAATTCACTCTTACTATGCAAAGAGAATTGTTTATTGTACACAGTTTTCAATGGGAAACATTCTCCCTAGTCACACAGTTCTAGACCTTTGAATCACTGTTGCTTTTCAACAGGAAAGGTTTCCAGCATATAACTTCTGATGGAGCTTTGCAATCACTGTTAGTGTACTATTGCAAATGTTCTTTGTAATGAAATTACAGACCATTCAATTCACTGTTGATTTTCAGTGAGAAACCTTCATTTCAAACAGCGCAACTACAGAAATTTGAAGTAACGGTTAGAATTACAAAAGTTGAACTTCACCGTTAGTTTACGTGGGCAAACTTTGTTGGGACTCAAGCACCTTCTAATAATTTCAGTTCATGGGTAGTGTTTATGAGCAAATGATCCTAGTGCATCACCCGCTAATAGCACATGGAACTCACCCTGAGTTTTTCCATGGGAGAAGCTCTTCCTAGACAACAGGAGTACAGAACATGGAGTTCAACTTTATTATTAATCAGGAAATGTTCACTTAGAAAACAGGACTATACCAAATTGAATACAGCCTTAGTTAGCAGTGGGATTACTTTACTGTAGAGAAAATTACAAAAAAACATGACATTCATGATGAGTTTTCAATGAGAAACGTAAGAATCAAAGCTGTCCTACTCTTGGAATTCAATGCTATTTTTCAATAGCAACTGATCCTACCAGATAAGCGGTGAATGAAACTGTCAGTTACCCTTACTTTAAGAAGTGAAATGAGCTTCATACAATAGGATCATAGAATGGTGAATTCGCTCTGACTTTTCAAAGAGAATTGTTTATTGTACACAGTTTTCAATGGGAATCATTCTCACTATTCACTCAGTTCTAGCCCTTTGAATCACTGTTGGTTTTCAACAGGAAATGTTCCCAGCATATAACCTTTGATAGAACTTTGAAATCACTCTTAATTTTCCATTGCAAATATTCTTTGGAATGAAATTATAGAACATTCAATTCACTGTTGATTTTCAGTGAGAAAATTTCATTTCAAACCGCGGAACTACAGAACATTGAATTCACTCTTGGAATTACAGAACTCGAAAATCACCATTAGTTTTCGGGAGCAAACTTTGTTGGTACTCAACCACCTTCTAATCTTTTCAGTTCACGGGAGGTTTTCATAAGCAAATGATCCTAGTACATAACCCGCTAATAGCATATTGAACTCACTCTTCGTTTTCCAGGGGATATTTTCTTATTAGGCAACAGGTTTACAGAACATTGAATTGAAATTTACTATTCATTGGGAAATGTTCACTTAGAAAACAGGACTATGGAACATTGAATACAGGCTTAGTTAGGAATGCGGATTTGTTTACTGTAGAGAACAGGACAGAAAAACATGACATTCACGAAGAGTTTTCAATGAGAAACATAAAAATCCACGGGGTCCTACTCTTTGGATTCAATGTTATTTTTCAATAGCAACTGTTCCTACCAGATAACCGATTAATATAACTTTCAATTGTCCTTAGTTTATGACGGGAAATGAGCTTCCTACTCCATGGGATAACAGATCATTTAATTCGCTCTTGATTTTCAAAGAGAATTGTTTATTGTACACAGTTTCAACGGGAAACATTCTCACTATTCACACAGTTCTACCCTTTGAAGCACTGTTGGTTTTCAATAGGAAATGTTCCCAGCATATAACCTCTGATGGAACTTTGAAGTCACTCTTAGTTTACCATAGGAAATATTCTTCATAATGAAATTACATAACATTCAATTCACTGTTGATTTTCAGTTAGAAAACTTCATTTCAAACAGCGGAACTACAGAACTTTGAATTCATGCTTAGAATTACAGAACTTGAACTTCACCATTAGTTTTCGCGGGCAAACTTTGTTGGTTCTCAACCACCTTCTATCTTTTCAGTTCCTGGTTAGTTTTCATTAGCAAATGATCCTAGCACATAACCAGTTACTATCACATTGAACTCACTCTTAGTTTTCCATGGCATAAGTTCTTCCTAGACAGCAGGTTTACAAACTTGGAGTTCAACTTTACTATTCATCAGGAAATGTACACTTAGAAAACAGGACTGTACAACATTGAATACAGGATTAGTTAGCAGTGCGATTAGATTACTGTAGAGAAAATTGCAGAAAAACATGACATTCATGATGAGTTTTCAATGAAAAACATAAGAATCCAAGCTGTCGTACTCTTGGAATTCAATGCTATTTTTCAATAGCAACTGATACTACCAGATAAGCGGGTAATGAAACTGTCAATTACCCTTACTTAGAGACCTTAAATGAGCTTCCTACATAAAAGCATCATAGAACATTGAATTCGCTCTTACTTTTCAAAGAGAATTGTTTATTGTACACAGTTTTCAAAGGGAAACATTCTCACTATTCACACAGTTCTAGCCCTTTGAATGCATCTTGCTTTTCAACAGAAAATGTTACCAACATATAACCTCTGATGGAACTTTGAAATCACTCTTAGTTTACCATTGCAAATGTTCTTCTTAATGAAATTATACAACATTCAATTCACTGTTGATGTTCAGTGAGAAACCTTCATTTCAAACAGCGCAACTACAGAACTTTGAAGTCATGGTTAGAATTATCGAAGTAAACTTAACCGTTAGTTTTCTTTCGCAAACTTTATTGGTACAGAAGCACATTATAATCTTTTCAGTTCATGGGTTGTTTTCCTTAGCAAATGATCCTAGTACATAACCCGCTAATAGCACACTGAACTCACTCTTAGTTTTCCAAGGGATACGTTCTTCTTAGCCAACAGGTTTACAGAAGATGGAGTTCAACTTTATTATTCATGGGGAAATGTTCACATTGAAAACAGGTCTATACAACATTGAATACAGGCTTAGTTAGCAGTGGGATTAGTTTATTTTAGAGAAAATTACAGAAAAACAAGATATTCATGATGATTTTTCAATGAGAAACATAAGAATCCAAGCTGTCCTTCTCTTGGAATTCAATGATATTTTTCAATAGCAACTGATCCTACCAGATAACCGGTTATTAAACTGTCAATTACCCTTACTTTAAGATGGGATATGAGCTTCCTACACAATAGGATCATAGATCATTGAATTCGCTCTTACCTTTCAAAGGGAATTGTTTATTGTACACAGTTTCCAACTGGAAACATTCTCAGTATGCACACAGTTCTAGCCCTTTGAATTCATTTTGGTTTTCAACAGGAAATGTTCCTAGCATATAACTTCTGATAGAACTTTGAAATCACTGTTAGTTTACCATGGGAAATGTTCTTCGTAATGAATTTACAGAACATTGAATTCGCTGTTAGTCTTCAATGAGAAGCGTTCATTTCAAACAGCGCGACTACAGAACTTTGAATTCAGGGATAGATTTCAAAGGGCAATCAAATATTATACACAATTGAATTACAGAACTCGAACTTCTCTGTTAGTTCACTTTCACAACCTATGTTGGCTTTAAAGCAGCTTCTGATGTTTTCAGTTCATGGTTAGTTTTCATTAGTAAATGATCCTAGTACATAAACGGCTAATAGCACATTGAATTCACTCTTAGTTTTCCAGGGGATAAGTTCTTCCCAGACAACATGTTTACGGAACATTGAATTGAACCTTCTATTCATCGGTTAATGTTCACTTAGATAACAGGACTATGCAGCATTGTATACAGGCTTAGTTAGGAATGCGGATTTGTTTACTGCAGAGGACAGGACAGAAAATCATGACATATACGATGAGTTTTCAATGAGAAACGTAAGAATCCAAGATGTCCTACCCTTTGAATTCCCTTTGATTTTTCCATAGCAACTATTCCTACCAGATAACTGTGAATGTAACTGTCAATTACCCTTAGTTTATGACGGGAAATGAGCTACCTACTCCATAGGATCGTTGTGGTGGTTTGATTCAGGTGTCCCCCATAAACCTAGGTGTTGTGAATGCTAGCTCCCCAGCAGATGGAGATTTGGGAATTAATGCCTCCTGGAGGGAGTATATTGCTGGGGGCGGGCTTAAGGGCTTTATAGCCAGTTTCCCCATGCCAGTGTTTGGCACACCCTCCTGTTGCTGTAGTCCACCTTATGTTGGCCAGGGGGTGATGTCCACTCTCTGCTCATGCCATCAGTGGAGCTTCCCCTTGAGCCTGTAAGCAAAATAAATCTCTTTTTCCCAGAAGCTGCTCTTGGTTGGGTGATTTCTACCAGCAATGCGAACCGGACTGCAACAGTAAAGTGGTACCAGGAGTGGGGTTGCTTCTGGACACCTGACTGTGTGGCTTTGGCCTTTTGGAGCTGGTTTTCAAGAGGAATGTGGAAGGAGTTGAAACCTTGGTCTAAGAGATGCCTTGCAGTGCTATAAGTACAGCTTGGTGGACTGTTCTTGTCTCAGCTGCAAGACCTGAATGCAGTAAGAGCTATAGACTGTGAGGTTTTGCTTATGAGGGTGAGAAAAAGCTTTTCCTGGACTGAGCTAGCAGTTTGTGTGAGAAGCTTGCTCTTGTTCCCATGTCCTGAGAAGTTGTGCAGGGTTGCTTTGCGTAGAAATGAACTCGTGTGAGCAGTGGGAGATGGCACAGAAAGAAAAATCTTTGGGTGAACTGCTGCCCGTTCAGCTGCAACTGAGAGATTACAACCTTTGAGACTGGGATAGCTGACCTGCGCTGGGGCCACAAGAAGAATGTAGACTCTTTTGAAGGGGCCTGAGTGCTCAAGGAGTGTCCTGTTCTTCAAAGTCTGCTTTATTCCCCCCTGGATTAGCAAATTGGCACCCTACCTGGTATCGTGGAGTATAAGAAATGCTGGAAAGAGGGTCATTGAGTTTGCAACACGGTCTTTTGTTTTGTAAATGTCCATGGGCAGTGTGAAGCGGGTTTACTGGTTGCCTGCTTAGAGACCCCATGGGGCCATGAGGATGAACCGTGGCTTGCAGTGGAGACCCAGTGGAGATGCCGGGACTATGAGATGGCTGCAAAGGAGCTGCCAGCCCTGATGAAGTTTCCCAGGACTGTGAGTAGCCTAGCTGGAGGGGTGGAATTGGAGTGCCAGAGACTTGTTTCTGGTTAGAAATATCGGACTTGAAGATTTGTCACTGGTTTGAGTTGCTGGACTTGAAGCTACGGAGTTTGATGTTTGCCCTGGTTGTTTTAAATCTTGTATTGGTTAAATGTTTCTTTGCTATGCCCAATGCCATCTATTGCAGTGTGAATATTTATTCTGTGCCATTATGGGTTTTTTGAGGTTATTTTTTGGTATTATGGCTCAGTTAAAAGATCTTGAACTATGGGGATGTATAAACATCATTGGAATTGATAAAAACTATGGGGACTTTTAATGTCAGACTGAATGCATTGTATTTTACATCATGTATGCATATCAGTTTATGGGGGCCAGGGGCAGAATGTGGTGGTTTGATTCAGGTGTCCCCCATAAACCTAGGGGTTGTGAATGTTGGCTCCCCAGCTGATGGAGATTTGGGAATTAATGCCTCCTGGAGGGAGTATATTGTTGGGGGCTGGCTAAAGGGCTTTATAGCCAGTTTCCCCATGCCAGTGTTTACCACACCCTCCTGTTGCTGTAGTCCACCTTATGTTGGCAAGGGGGTTATATCCACCCTCTACTCATGCCATCGTTTTACCCTGCCATCGTGGAGCTTCCCCTCAAGCCTGTAAGCCAAAATAAATCTCTTATTCCCAGAAGCTGCTCTTGGTTGGGTGATTTCTACCAGCAATGCGAACCGGATTGCAAAAATCGTAGATCATTGAATTCACTCTTACTTTTCAAAGAGAATTGGTTATTGTACACAGTTTTCAAAGGGAAACATGCTCACAAGTCACAAAGTTCTAGCACTTTGATCACTGTTGGTTTTCAACAGTAAATGTCCCCAGCATATAACCTGTGATGGAACTTTGAAATCACTCTTTGTTTACGACTGCAATTGTTCTTCGTAATGAAATTATAGAACATTCAATTCACTGTTGATTTTCAGTGAGCAACCTTCATTTCAAACAGCGAAACTACAGAACTTTGAAAATACGGTTTGGAATTACAAAACTCAAACTTCACAGTTAGTTTTCGAGGGCAAACATTGTTGGTACTCAAGCACATTCTAAACCTTTCAGTTCATGGTTAGTTTTTATTAGCAAATGATCCTAGTACATAACTGGCTAATAGCACATTGAATTCTCTCTTAGATTTCCAGGGGATAAGTTCGTCCTAGACAACAGGTTCACAGAACATTGAATTGAACTTTACTATTCATAGGGAAATGTTCACATAGGAAACAGGACTATGTAAAATTGAATACAGGCTTAGTTACCAGTGGGATTAGTTTACTGTGGAGAAAATTACAGAAAAACATGACATTCATGATGAGTTTTAAATTAGAAACGTAAGGAATCAAACTAGCCTACTCTTGGAATTCAAAGCTATTTTTCAATAGCAACTTATGCTATCTGATAACCGGTGAATGAAACTCTCAATTACCCTTACTTAATACAGGAAATGAGCTTCCTACACAATAGGATCATACAACGTTGAATTCGCTCTTACTTTTCAAAGAGAATGGTTTATTGTACACAGTTTTCAATGGCAAACATTCTCAGTATTCACACAGTTCTAGCCCTTTGAATTCATATTGGTTTTGTACAGGAAATGTTCCTAGTATATGACCTCTGATAGAACATTGAAATCCCTCTTAGTTTACCATTGGAAATGTTCTTCATAATGAAATTACAGAACATTGAATTTGCTAAAGTCTTCACTTAGAAACGTTCATTTCAAACAGCAGAACTACCAAACTTTGAGTTCAGGAATAGATTTCAAAGGGCAATTGAACATCATACACAATTGAATTACAGAAGTCGAACTTCTCTGTTAGTTTTCTTGCACAACCTATGTTGGTATTGAATCAGCTTCTAATCTTCTCAGTTCATGGTTAGTTTTCATTAGTAAATGACCCTAGTACATAACTGGCTAATAGCACATTGAATTCACTCTTAGTTTCCCAGGGGATAAGTTCTTCCTAGACAACCAGTTTACGGAACATTGATTTGAAGTTTACTAGTCATCTGGTAATGTTCACTTAGAAAACAGGACTATGCATCATTGAATTCAGTCTTAAGTAGCAGTGGGATTAGTTTACTGAGGAGAAAATTACAGAAAAACATGACATTCATGATGAGTTTTCAATGAGAAATGTAAGAACCCAGGCTATCCTACTATTGGATTTCAATGCTACTTTTCAATAGCAACTGATCCTAACAGATAACCAGTGAATGAAACCGTGAATTACCCTTACTTTAAGATGGGAAATGAGCTTCCTACACAGTAGGATCATAGAACGTTGAATTTGCTCTTACTTTTCAAAGATAATTGTTTATTGTACACAGTTTTAAACGGGAAACATTCTCAGTATTCACACAGTTCTAGCCCTTTGAATTCATGTTGGTTTTCAACAGGAAATGTTCCCAGCATATATCCTCTGATAGAACTTTGAAACCACTCTTAGTTTACCATTAGAAATGTTCTTCATAATAAAATTACAGAACATTGAATTCGCTATAGTCTTCACTTAGAAACATTCATTTCAAACAGTAGGACTACTGAACTTTGAGTTCAGGAATAGATTTCAAGGGCAATTGAACATTATACACAATTGAATTACAGAATTCGAACTTCTCTGTTAGTTTTCTTGCAAAACCTATGCTGGTATTGAATCAGCTTCTAACCTTTTCAGTTTAAGGTTAGTTTTTATTTGCAAATGATCCCAGTACATAACCGGCTAATAACACATTGAATTCACTCTTAGTTTTCCAAGGGATAGGTTCTTCCTAGACAACCGGATTATGGAACATTGATTTGAAATTTACTATTCAATGGGAAATGGTCACTTAGAAAACAGGACTATGGAACATGGAATACAAGCTTAGTAAGGAATGCGGATTTGTTTACTGTAGAGAACAGGACAGAAATACATGGCATTCACGGTGAGTTTTCAGTGAGAAACGTAAGAATCCAAGATGTCCTACTCTTTGAATTCACTGTTATTTTTCAATTCCATCTGTTCCTTCAAGATAACTGGTTAATGTCACTGTCAATTACCCATAGTTTATGATGGGAAATGAGCTTCCTACTCCTTAGGATCATAGATCATTGAATTCGCTCCTACGTTTCAAAGAGAATTGTTTATTGTGAACAGTTTTCAAAGGGAAACATTCTCACTACTCACACAGTTCTAGCCCTTTGACTCTTGTTGGATTTCAACAGGAAATGTTCACAGCAGATAAGCTCTGATGGAACTTTGAAATCACTCTTGTTTACCATTGCATATGTTCTTTGTAATGATATTACAGAACATTCAATTCACTGTTGATTTTCAGTGAGAATCCTTCATTTCAAACAGTGGAACTACAGAACTTTGAATTCACGGTTAGAATTACAGAGCTCGAACATGACCCTTAGTTTTCGTGGGCAAACCTTGTTGGTACTCAAGCACCTTCCAATCTTTTCAGTTCATGGTTAGTTTTCCTTAGCAAATGATCATACTACATAACCCACCAATAGCACATTGAACTCATTCTTAGTTTTCCATGGGATAAGTTCTTCCTAGACAACAGGTTTACAAAACATAGAGTTCAACTTTAATATTCATCAGGAAATGTTCACTTAGAAAACGGGACTATGCACCATTGAATACAGGCTTAGTTAGCAGGAGGATTAGTTAACTGTGGAGAAAATAGAGAAAAACATGACATTCATGATGAGTTTTCAATGAGAAAAGTACAATTCCAAGCTGTCCTACACTTGGAATTCAATGCTATTTTTCAGTAACAACTGATCCTACCAGATAACCGGTGAATGAAACTCTCAATTACCCTTACTTTAAGATGGGAAAAGAGCTTCCTACTCCATAGGATCATAGATCTTTGAATTCACTCTTATGTTCCAAGAGAATTGTTTATTGTACACAGTTTTCAATGGGAAATATTCTCAGTATTCATACAGATCTAGCCCTTTGAATTCATGTTGGTTTTCAACAGGAAATGTTCCTAGTATATAACCTCTGATAGAACTTTGAAAACACTATTAGTTTACCATTGGAACTGTTCTTCTTAATGAAATTACAGAACATTGAATTCGCTGTTAGTCTTCAGTGAGAAACCTTCATTTCAAACAGCGGACTACAGAACTTTGAATTCAGGGATAGATTTCAAAGGGCAATTGAATATTATACACAATTGAATTACAGAACTCGAATTTCTCTGTTAGTTTTCTTGCACAACCTATGTTGGTATTGAAGCAGCTTTTAATCTTTCAGTTCACGGTTAGTTTTCATTAGTAAATGACCCTAGTACATAACCGGCTAAAAACTCATTGAATTTACCATTGGTTTTCAAGGGTATAAGTTCTTCCTAGACAACAGGTTTACAGAACATTGAATTGAACTTTAGTATTCATTGGGAAATGTTCACTAAGAAAACAGATCTTCACAACATTGAATACAGGCTTAGTTAGGAATTCGATTTGTTTACTGTAGAGAATAGGACAGAAAAACATGACATTCACGATGAGTTTTCAATGAGAAACAAAAGAAGCCAAGCTGTCCTACTCTTTGAATTCACTGCTATTTTTCAATAGCAAGTGTCCTTCCAGAAAACCGGTGAATGTAACTGTTACCCTTAGTTTGTGACGGGAAATGAGCTTCCTACTCCATAGCATCATAGATCATTGAATTCTCTCTTACTTTTCAAAGGGAATTGTTGTAATGTATATATTTTTGCATCTTGGATTTAGTTAATGCTTGGATTTTCTAGCTAGCTGGGTATTCTTAGCTTTAGCAATTGGTTTGATGTTATATATTTTCAGGGTAGGAGCTTGAGGTGTTAGATGTGGCTCTTAAAACTCTGAGAGTATCTAGAATGGTGCTCCTAGGGGTTGAGTTTCCCTGCTATGGGGGTATTCAAGTAATCTTAGTGGAATAAAATACAGGTAGATTCTAAAATTTAACTAAACACTGTACCCATTCAGTCAAAAACAGCCCCAAGTATGTATGCTGGAGTAGTTAGGATAAAAACCAGTTCCTCTATCAACATAGAGGTTAAGATTTCTGGTCTGTTGAGGGACCCAAGTCAGTTTGTGACCAAGTGAGACCCTTCCCTGGTGCAAACCCAGTTACCTTGGATGAGTTTGGTCTCATTCAAGTTGCTGCCTGGGTCGTCAGGCTGCTGTTGTTATTACTGGAGCTGGGCACTGGCTTTTCCTCCAGGGCAAGCCAAGCCTGGCAACTGTGGCCCTGCAGATCAGCTCCCCTACTGGGTCTGTCAGCAGCTGAAGCTTCTGCTGCTGGGTTGGCTGTTCTTGCTGGTCATGGGCTCCTGCTTGGGCCGCTGTTACCAGTGCTGGAGCCGCTGATGTTCTTGCCAAACTCTGCTCCTGCTTGGGTCTCGCTGTCGGCTCAGGTTGGCGTGGGCGGGTCCCGGGACTGCTGCTCTGTTCACCGGAGCGGGGCTCAGGTGGTGGGGGAGGGGAGGGGCCACAGCTGCTCCGGTTCTCTTGCTGTTCCACGTGTTCTTCTACCTCACTGTCTGCTACTCCGGTGTTCACTGCCGCTCTCCCTTCATGTTTCCTGAGTTGCGGAGAGCGTGCAGTTAGGGGAGGCTGCTGCACCTGGCTTTTCTTGTGGCTGGAGCCAAGCTTGGTGGCTTTCTAGTGCACCACCGCCGCCGCGGTTGGATGAGCTGCCGGAGCAGCTTTTTCCGGCTTGTGTGGGCTGTGGACACTCTGGATCTCTCCTACTTCTCCACTGCTGCTTGAATTTCCTATACACCTCACTTTTTGGTAAAAGTGGGTACTTTGCTAAGATTTTTTGGTCTTTTTCCCCCTGGGGCTGCTTTGGTGTGGTACCTACACCGCCATCATAAAGGGAAGTAGAGAATTGTTTATTGTACACAGTTTTCGATGGAAAACATTCTTACTAGTCACACAGTTCTAGCCCTTTGAATCACTGTTGGTTTTCAACAGGAAATGTTCCCAGCATATAACCTCTGATGGAACTTTGAAATCACTCTTATATTACCATTGCAAATGTTCTTCATAATGAAATTACAGAACATTCCATTCACTGTGATTTCAGTGAGAAACCTTCATTTTAAACAGTGGAACTGCAGAACATTGAATTTATGGATAGAATTGAAGAATTCGAACTTCACCATTAGTATTCGCAGGCAAACCTTGTTGGTACACAAGCACCTTCTAATCTTATCGGTTCATGGTTAGTTTTCATTAGCAAATGATCCTAGTACATAACCTACTAATAGCACATTGAACTCACTCTTAGTTTTCCATGGGATAAGTTCTTCCTAGACAACAGGTTTATGGAACATGGAGTTCAACTTTACTATTCATCAGGAAATGGTCACTTAGAAAACAGGACAATACAATATTGAATACAGGCTTAGTTAGCAGTGGGATTATTTCACTGTGGAGAAAATTACAGAAAAACATAAAATTCATGATGAGTTTTCAATGAGAAACGTGAGAATCCAAGCTGTCCTACTCCTGAAATTCAATGCTGTTTTTCAATAGCAACTGATCCTACGAGATAACTGGTGAATGAAACTGTCAATTACCCTTACTTTAAGATGGGAAATGAGCTTCCTACACAATAGGATAATAAAACGTGGAATTCTTTCCTACTTTTCAAAGAGAATTGTTTATTGTACACAGTTTTCAATGGGAAACATTCTCAGTATTCAAACAGTTCCTGCCCTTTGAATTCATGTTGGTTTTCAACAGGAAATGTTCCTAGTATATAACCTCTGATAGAACTTTGAAATCACTCTTAGTTTACCATTGGAAATGCTCTTCGTAATGAAATTACAGAACATTGAATTCACTTTTAGTCTTCAGTGAGAAATGTTCATTTCAAACAGCGGGACTACAGAACTTTGAATTCACAGACAGATTTCAAAGGGCAATTGAACTTTATACACAATTGAGTTACAGAACTCGTACTTCTCTGATAGTTTTCTTGCACAACCTATATTGGCATTGAAGCAGCTTCTAGTCTTTTCAGTTCATGGCTAGTTTTCATTAGCAATTGATCCTAGTACATAACTGGGTAATAGCACATTGAATTCACTCTTAGTTTTCCAGGGAATATGTTCTTCCTAGACAACGTGTTTACAGATCATTGAATTGAACTGCACTATTCATGGGGAAATGTTCACTTACAATATAGGACAATGCAACATTGAATACAGGCTTAGTTAGGAATGCAGATTTGTTTACTGTAGAGAACAGGACAGAAAAACATGACTTTCATGATGATTTTTCAATGAGAAATGTAAGAATCCAAGCTGTCCTACTCTTGGAATTCACTGTTATTTTTTTTTAATATTTTTTGTTCATTATTTATTTATTTATTTGAGAGCAACAGACACAGAGAGAAAGGCAGATAGAGGGAGAGAGAGAGAATGGGCGCGCCAGGGCTTCCAGCCTCTGCAAACGAACTCGAGATGGGCGCACCCTTGTGCATCTGGCTAACGTGGTACCTGGGGAACCGAGCCTTGAAACGGGGTCCATTGGCTTCACAGGCAAGCGCTTAACCGCTAAGCCATCTCTCCAGCCCTTCACTGTTATTTTTTAATAGTAACTATTCCTGCCACATAAGTGGTGAATGAAACTGTCAATTACCCTTACTTTAAGAGGGGAAATCAGCTTCCTACACAATAGGATCATTGAACGTTGAATTCGCTCTTACTTTTCAAGGAGAATTGTTTATTGTTCACAGTTTTTAATGGGAAACATTCTCAGTATTCACACAGTTCCTGCCCTTTGAATTCATGTTGGTTTTCAACAGGAAATGTTCCTAGTATATATCCTCTGATAGAACTTTGAAATCACTCTTCGTTTACCATTGCAAATGTTCGTGTAATGAAATTACAGAACATACAATTCACTGTTGATTTTCAGTGAGAAATGTACATTTCAAACAGGGGGACTACAGAACTTTTTTGTCTTTTTTTAAGTAAGTTTTTTCTTTTTTAAATTTAATTTATTAGTTTTCTTTCCAGTAATTACAGGCACTTTGGTACCATTATTTAGGCTCATCTGTGATCTACCTCCTCCCATTAGACCCTGTTTGTTAATAAAAATGGGTCATGCCTTGTGGAGTTACCCCCAGTTATTGGTATGATAAATGTCTCTGCAAATCATGACCCAAGATGTGATTCTGACATGCTTTCTGCCCCCTCTTCTGCAAAATTTCCCTGAGCCATGTTGGGTTCATTTTTGGTCTACTTCAGTGCTGAGGTGTTGGGGGCCTCTGAGGCTCTGGCTTTCTGATTTTGTAGGAGTTGATTTTTCTCTGCGTTGATCTCCTTCCCTTTTGTGCTGGTGTCTGGTTCACAGGAAAACATCACCCTTGCTTATTTCACCAGTTGTCCTTAGTTTCAGTTGTGCCCCTTTTGAGGTATGTTGGGGCAGCTCTCTTCTTAAGATCTGCATCTATCCAGAAAAAAGAAGAAGGTTCTCCAACGGAGAGTAAGTTAGCACCCGGAAAATTGACATAACACTTGCTTTTTTGATAGACAGATTGATAACTGTAGGCCTTCTTGTTCCCCATGATTGATGATTGCTTGATATTGTAGAGTGGGCTTGTGTTTGGGTATGGTTCTGACTTGTTTCCCAACTCCAGCTATGAGTCTAGTACCACTGAGTGGATCACTTAGCAAAATCAAGAGTAGTTGGTTCCTCACCATGGCTGTGTGCCACTATTGCACTTGTGTGGGCACCACGTCAGTTTATTTGTTGCCAATTAGATTAGACAATGAGTTGCTTGGACACATATTGGTCGTTTCCCCCAATCGCCCATGCAGCGCCTTCTGGCACTACACACCCTGACTGTCTGGCCACTTACTCTCTCCTGGCTTCCAGCCATGCCATTCGATTTTGCGTATCAGCTGCATATGGAGTCTTCAGAAATAGGGTCTTACCACTGGCGTATGGTGGGTCATCAAGTATTCTGACAGAAGTCTGTCATTGTTTTGGGAAACCTTGTAGGTTTCTCTGATCAAAAGCTCATTGTGGATGGTAGCTCCAAGCTGGAAGGGGGGGTTACAGGACAGTGCCTTCCAATAAATTGAGGAAAAACAACTAATATACAAGAGTTAGAGAGGAGAGAGATAGAAGGGAGACGGAGAGAGGGAGGGAGGGAAGATGTAGAAGATTTAGGTTAGTCTTGATCCTACCCTCTCCAGCTCTTGTGGTTCAGGTGTTTCCTGTAAAGGTCTAGTGAAGGTTCAGCCAATTGGTCTGTCTTTTAGGAAGTACAATTTTATGGTACCAATGCCGTTTGGGTCTGCATTACTGTTTTCCACCCTTCGATGCCCTCCCCACTCTCCCTTCCATCCTATTGCTTAGTCCATGAGGTGCTTGCTGAGTATGTAAGGTATCTTGGGTAGATTCAGGTTAGGTGTTGTAGATGAGTGTCTTTTTTATGAAGGCATTGAGTGCTATGAATTTTCCCCTGAGGACTGCCTTTATTGTGTCCCATAAGTTTTGGTATGATGTATTCTCATTGTCATTCAATTCCAGGAATTTTGCAATTTCATTTTTTATTTCATCCACTAACCATTTATTGTTTAAGAGTGTGCTATTCCGTTTCCAGGGGCCATTGGGGTTTTTGTTGGTTTTTTTGTTTTTGATTTCTAGGTATATAGCATTATGATCTGATATCATGCAGGGAATTATGTCGATTTTCCTAAATATGTGGAGGCAATCTTTGTGACCCAGTATATGGTCTAATTTAGAGAATGTTCCATGGGCCCCTGAGAAGAATGTGTAGTCTGTGGATTTGGGGTGGAAAGTTCTGTAGATATCTGTTAGGTGTAAATGCTCTATGGTTTTGTTGAGCTCTCTTACTTCCCTGTTGAGTTTCTGTTTGGATGATCTGAATATTACTGATAATGGTGTGTTAAAGTCCCCTGCTATGATGGTGTGGGTGGTTATTTCTGTTTTATTGTCAAGTAGGTTTTGTCTTATGAACTGTTGTGCCCCAGTGTTTGGTGCATACAGATTTTTGATTGTAATATCCTCTTGATAGATTGTTCCCTTTATATGTAGGAAGTAGCCTTCTTTCTCTCTTTTGATTGTTTTTGGTTTGAAGTCAATTATATCTGATTTTAATATAGCTACACCTGCTTGTTTCTTATTTCCATTTGCTTGAAATATTGTTTTCCACCCTTTCACCCGGAGCAGGTTTCTGTCTTTAGTGGTAAGGTTGGTTTCTTAAAGGCAGCAGATTGAGGGGTCTAATTTTTTGATCCACCATGTGAGCTTGTGTCTCTTGATGGGTGAATTAAGGCCATTAATATTTACGGTTATGACTGTGAGATTTGATTTGATCCCTGCCATGTTGCGGTGGTAGAGGTGTTTTGGCATTTCCATTGAGTGTAGCATTTTCCCTGTCTACTCTGGGTTTGGTTGCTGTGACCTGCTTCTTGTAGGCATTTGTGTTTGGTTATTTGTTTCTTCTCTGTGGAGAATTTCCTGGAATACCTTCTGTAGGTATCGTTTTGTGTTCATATAATTGTAAAGCTGAGATTTGTCATGGAAATTTTTCCTTTCACCATCTATTATAAGGGAGACTTTTGCCCGGTAGCGTAGTTTGGGTTGGACGCCATAGTTTTTTAGAGTTTGGAGAGTTTCATTCCAGGTTCTTCTAGCTTTCAGGATTTCCATTGAGAAGTCTGAAGTAATTCTGATGGGGTTTCCTTTGAAAGTGATGTGCTGTTTTTCCCCAGCTGCTTTTAGGATTTTCTCTTTGGTGTCAATGTTTAGAGTCGTAATGATAATATGTCTTGGTGAGTTTCTCCTTGAGCCTAGTCTGTTAGGAGTTTTGTTTGCTTCCTGTAACTTGATTGGCCTTTCTTTTCGGAGACGGGGGAAGTTTTCTTCAATTATTGTGTTAAATAAGCTCTCCATGCATTTGGTCTGTAATTCTCCTTTTGGTATTCCAATGATTCTGATATTAGGACATTTAAGTGTATTCCCCAATTCTCTCATGTTCTGTTCACAGGAACTTTTGAATTTACTGAAATTTTTGGACTCTCGAACTGTTTCTTCCATCCTGTCTTCCAGATCAGAGTTCCTATCTTCCACTTCGCTGACACTATTCTTGAGGGCCTCTAGCGAGTTTTGGACTTGTTCAATTAAGTTTGCATTTTCTACTGCTTTCCTGTATCTCACTTCCATCGCTTTGTCCACTCCCTTTTTGTCTCATTTTCTGATTTTCTTGATGATTCTTGGAAATCATCCTTGCATTTTTTTATGTTTTCATTTAGTGTGGCCAGCTGATTTTTAAGGTCCTCTTTTATTCACTCTCCCTCAACTCTCTTAGCTCTCTTTGAATTCCTTCCAGTGTCTTATCATATTAGTCTAGCTTAGTGATGGTAGCATCCACACGATTATCTGTCCTTTGTAGCTTTCCTGCCAGTTCAAGCAGTAGGTAGGTCTGGGTTGCATTGTTAATAGCTTCCACTTGATGTTCTGATCCTAAACACTCTTCTATGTTTTGGTTAGATGTAATCCTTGTTGGACTGGGTGATCTGTCTGGATTTTCTTGCATTTTATTTTTCATGTTATTTCTTTTGCGATGTGGACTACCCATGTCATTGTATGGGTGGGTAGGTGGGTGGAGCAGCCTGTGATCTAGCTTAATGAGAATCCAAGGCAGCCTGGGGAAATGACAAGTAGCCTGGGTTTTTGCTCTATCTTTCCAAAGCTGCCTATCTAGAGCCTGACAGGGCGCCAAAGTTGCCTGAATTCTCGCTCAGTAATGCACCAAAGCTGCCTGCCTTCTAGTTTGGAAGCAGACTGAGGCAGAAAGCCCTGAAGCTGCCCAAATTCTACATGGGAATACTGGGACCTGCAAACTGTCTTAGTTCTCCTGCCTCAGGGGAGTGGGGGATGGGTAGCAGCAGAGGCTGGCCAGGAGGCAAGCTATCGGAGCACAGCAGCCGGGGGTCTGGCCCCAGATTAAACAAGGCAGAGGCGGCCCCCACGGGTGTGGGTACCAAGGACAGTGTGGCTGGCCAACACGCAGGATCAGAGCACAAGGGAGGAGATACCCAGGTGTCAGCACTGAAGGCTGGCAGGCGCACGATGGACTGGCATTAGCACGAACAGAGTACAGCCGCGTGGCACGGGGCGCAGTGCACAGAGTGTGTGGCGCGTGGCATGGCGGCTGTATGTGTGTGGGTAGAGTACCCACTCGAGGGGGAATTCATGCTTCACTGTTTTTCTCCACTCTGTGCCCTCCCCCTGGTAAGAAGACCTCATAACCCTTAATTTCTTGCCTTTCTTTACCCGGGGAGAGTGGAGGATGTGGGGTACGCGGGTGGATTGGGGAGCACTGGGGCCAGTCCATGCGTGTCGGGGAGTCACGAGGGGGGGCGTGGATGTGTGCTTCCATGTTTTTCCCATCTCTGTGCATTCCCACTTGCAAAAAGACCCTGTTAGCCCTTAATTTCTTCAATCTTTCTCCGTGGTATCTTGAGTACAGCTAGGCAGTTGCCATCTTGCACTGTTAGTTTTCTTACACAACCAATGTTGGTATTGAAGCAGCTTCTAAACTTTTCAGTTCACGGTTATTTTTCATTAGCTAATGATCCTAGTACATAACCCGTTACTATCACATTGAACTCACTCTTAGTTTTCCATGGGATACGTTCTTCCTAGACAACAGGTTTACAAACATGGTGTTCAACTTTACTATTCATCAGGAAATGTACACTTAAAAAACAGGAGTATACAACATTGAATACAGGATTATTTAGCAGTGCGATTAGTTTACTGTAGAGAAAATTGCAGCAAAACATGACATTCATAATGAGTTTTCAATAAGAATCGTAAGAATCCAAGCTGTCCTACTCTTGGAATTCAATGCTATTTTTCAATAGCAACTGATCCTACCAGATAAGCGGGTAATGAAAATGTCAATTATGCTTACTTAGAGACCGTAAATGAGCTTCTTCCATAAAAGCATCATAGAACGTTGAATTCGATCTTACTTTTCAAAGAGAATTGTTTATTGTACACAGTTTTCAACAGGCAACATTCTCACTATTCACACAGTTCTAGCCCTGTGAATTCATGTTGGTTTTTAACAGAAAATGTTCCCAGCATATAACTTCTGATGGAACTTTGAAATCACTCTTAGTTTACCATTGCAAATGTTCTTCGTAATGAAATTACAGAACATTCAATACACTGTTGGTGTTCAGTGAGAAACCATCATTTCATACAGCACAACTACAGAACGTTGAATTCACGGTTAGAATTACAGAATTCGAACTTCACCATTAGTTTTTGCAGGCAAACTTTGTTGGTACACAAGCTCCTTCGAATCTTTTCAGTTTATGGGTAGTTTTCATTAGCAAATGATCCTAGTACATAACCTACACATTCTTCTCAGCTTCCCATGGAACATTCTCTAAAATAGACCATAGACAGGGTTACAAAGACTGCCTCCACATATTTAGGAAAATCGACATAATTTCTTGCATGATATCAGATCATAATGCTATAGTCCTAGAAATCAAAAAAAAAAAAAAAAAAAAAAAACCAACAAGAGCCCCAACGGCATCTGGAAACTGAATAGCAAACTTGTAAACAATAAATGGATAGTGGATGAAATAAAAAATGGAATTGCAAAGTCCTGGAATTGAATGACAATGAGAACATAACATACCAAAATTTATGGGACACAATGAAGGCAGTCCTCAGGGGAAAATTCATAGCACTCAATGCCTTCATAAAAAAGACAGAAAGATCCCAAATAAATAGCCTAACCATCCACCTAAAGGCATTGGAAAAACAAGAAAAATCCAACCCAAAGAGCTCCAGAAGGAAAGAAATAATTAATATCAGAGCAGAAATCAATCAATTGGAAACCAAGGAAACAATTAAGGCATTTGACAAAACAAAGAGCTGGTTCTTTGAAAAAATAAACAAGATTGACAAACCTATGGCCAATTTGATCAAGGAAAAAAAGGAGAGACTCCAAATTAACAAAATTCAAAATGAAAAAGGAGAGATCACAACAGACATCAGTGAAATTGGCAGAATCATCAGGACTTATTTCAAAAACCTCTACTCCACAAAACTGGAAAATGTGGATGAGATGGATAAATTCCTCGATGCATATCATCTACCAAAGCTAAACTCAGAGCAGACCAACCACCTCAATGAACCCATCATGCTCCTAGAGATTGAAAAAGTAATAAAAAACCTCCCAAAAAAGAAGAGTCCAGGACCAGATGGATTCCCAGCCGAATTTTATCAAACCTTCATGGAAGAAATCAAACCAATCTTCCTAAAACTGTGCCACACAATTGAAGAACAGGGAAAACTACCCAACTCCTTCTATGAAGCTAGTATCACCCTAATCCCAAAAGCAGACAGAGATGCCACAAGAAAAGAAAACTATATGCCTATTTCCCTAATGAACATATTCGCAAAGATCCTCAACATAATTCTTGCAAACCGAATCCAACAAGACATCAAAAGCATTATCCACCTTGATCAAGTGGGATTTATCCCATGAACACAAGTGTGGTTCAACATACGAAAATCTGTCAATGTAATACACCACATAAACAAGCTTAAACATAAAAATCACATGATCATTTCAATAGATGCAGAAAAGGCCTTTGACAAGATACAACATCACTTCATGATCAAAACATTGGAGAGAATCGGCATGGCCGGTTCACATCTTAATATAATAAAGGCAATATAAAAAGCTCCAAAGGCCCAAATAATACTTAATGGAGAGAGACTGGAGGAATTCCCAGTGAGATCAGGAACAAGACAGGGATGTCTTCTCTCAACTCTGCTTTTCAATATAGCTCTGGAAGTCCTAGCGCAAGCAATAAGGCAGGGGAAGAAAAAAAGGGGATACAATTTGGAAAGGAAGAAGTTAAGTTAGCTCTATTCGCTGATGATATGATTGTATATGTAAGAGACCCGAGAGACTCCATCCCAAAACTCCTGAAGGTGATTAACTCCTATAGCAAAGAAGCAGGATACAAACTCAATGCACAAAAATCGGAAGCATTTCTGTATGCAAATGACAAAGACACAGAAAAAGAAAGAAAGGACATAGTCCCATTTTCAATAGCAACAAAAAAATAAAATACCTTGGAATAACGTTAACCAAGGAAGTAAAAGATCTATACAACGAAAATATAAAAACTCTCAAAAAAGAAATTGAGGAGGACTTGAAACGATGGAAAGACCTCCCATGCTCCTGGACAGGCAGCATTAACATTGTGAAGATGACAATCTTACCAAAGGCAATATATAGATTTAACACAATTCCAATTAAAATCCCTACAGTGTTCTTCACAGACATAGAAAAAATGATCTCAAATTTCATATGGAAAGGCAGAAGGCCTCACATATCCAAACATATCCTCAGCAAAAGAAATACCTCTGGTGGCATCACCATACCCGATATAAAGTTATACTACAAAGCCATAGTAATAAAAACAGCATGGTACTGGCATAAAAACAGGAGTATATACCAATGGAATAGACTTGAGGACTCGGATTTTGGGCCAAGCAACTACAGCTACTTGATATTTTACAAAGGCCCAAACAATATAGACTGGAAAAAAGATAGCGTCTTCAACAAATGGTGCTGGAAAAACTGGATAACCACATGCAGGAAACTAAAACTTGATCCACACATTTCACCATGCACAACACTCAAATCCAAATGGATCTAAGACCTCAACATAAGACCAGAAACTCAAAAACTACTGGAAGAAAATTTAGGAAGTACTTTCCATGATATAGGAATGGAAAAAGACTTCCTGAATAAAACCCCATTGGCTCAAGTTCTAAAACAGTCACTCAACCATTGGGATCATATGAAGCTGAAGAGTTTCTTTACAGACAAGCATATAATAAGCAAAGCCAATAGAATACCCACAGAATGGGAGAAAATATTTGCAGGTTTTCCAACTGATAGAGGCCTTATCTCTAGAATTTACAAAGAACTCAAAAGTCTAAACAATAAGAAGAAAAATACCCCACTCACAAAATGGGGCACAGAGTTAAACAGGCAATTCACAGAGGAAGAGATATATATGGCAAACACATACCTAGAGAAAATGTTCATCATCCCTAATCATCAGAGAAATGCAAATTAAAACAACTATGAGATTCCACCTTACCCCAATAAGGATAGCCAATATCAAAAGGTCAAATGAAAATAAATGCTGGCGAGGATGTGGAGAAGCAAATGTTTTTCTTAATAAAATTACAGAACATTCAATTCACTGTTGATTTTCAGTGAGAAACATTCATTTTAAGCAGCGGAAGTACAGAACTTTGAATTCACGGTTAGAATTACAGAACTCAAACTTCACCGTTAGTTTTCGCGGGCAAACTTTGGTGATAATCAAACACCTGCTAATCTTTACATTTCATGGTTAGTTTTCATTAGCAAATGATCCTAGTATATAACGGGCTAATAGCACATTGAATTCACTCTCAGGTTTTCAGGGGATACGATCTTCCTAGACAACAGGTTCTCAGAACATTGAATTTAACTTTACTAGTCATCGGGAAATGTTCAGTTAGAAAACAGGACTATACAACATTGAATATAGGCTTGGCTAGCAGTGGTATTAGTTTACTGTGGAGAAAATTACAGAAAAACATGACATTCATGATGAGTTTTCAATGATAAATGTAAGAATCCAAGCTGTGCTACTCTTGGAATTCAATGCTATTTTTCAACAGCAGCTGATCCTACCAGATAACCGGTGAATGAAACTCTCAATAACCCTTACTCTAATACAGGAAATGAGCTTCCTACACAAAAGGATCATTGAACGTTGAATTCGTTCTTACTTTTCAAAGAGAATTGTTTATTGTACACAGTTTTCAACGGGAAACATTCTCAATATTCACACAGTTCTATCCTTTGGATTCATGTTGGAGTTCAACAGGAAATGTTCCTAGTATATAACCTCTGATAGAACGTTGAAATCACTCTTAGTTTACCATTGGAACTGTACTTCATAATGAAATTACAGATCATTGAACTCGCTATAGTCTTCAGTTAGAAACGTTCATTTCAAACAGCGGGACTTCCAAACTTTTAATTCAGGAATAGATTTCAAGGGCAATTGGACATTATACACAATTGAATTACAAAACTCGAAATTATCTGTGTGTTTTCTTGCACACCGTATATTGGTATTGATGCAACTTCTAATCTTTTCAGTTCACGCTTAGTTTTCATTAGCAAACGATCCTCGTACATAACCAGCTAATAGCACATTGAATTCACTCTTAGTTTTCCAGAGGATAAGTTCATCCTAGACAACAGGTTTACCGAACTTTGAATTGAACTTTACTATTCATGGGGAAATGTTCACTTAGAAAACAGTACTATGCAACATTGAATACAGGATTAGTTAGGAATGCGGATTTGTTTACTGTAGATAACAGGATAGAAAATCATGACGTTCACGATGAGTTTTCAATGAGAAACGTAGGAATCCAAGCTGTCCTACTCTTGGAATTCAATGCTATTTTTCAACAGCAGCTGATCCTACCAGATAACCGGTGAATGAAACTCTCAATAACCCTTACTCTAATATGGGAAATGAGCTTCCTACACAATAGGATCATAGAACATTGAATTCACTCTTACTTTTCAAAGAGAATTGTTTATTGTACACAGTTTTCAACGGGAAACATTCTCAATATTCACACAGTTCTAGCCTTTGGATTCATGTTGGTTTTCAACAGGAAGTGTTCCTAGTATATGACCTCTGATAGAATATTGAAATCACTCTTATTTTACGATTGGAACTGTTCTTCATAATGAAATTACAGAACATTGAATTCGCTATAGTCTTCAGTTAGAAACGTTCATTTCAAACAGCGGGACTTCCAAACTTTGAATCAGGAGTAAATTTCAAGAACAATTGAACATTATACACAATTGAATTACAAAACTTGAAATTCTCTGTTTTCTTGCCCACCCTATATTTGTATTGATGCAACTTCTAATCTTTTCAGTTCACGGTTAGTTTTCATTAGCAAACGATCCTAGTACATAACCAGCTAATAGCACATTGAATTCACTCTTAGTTTTCCAGGGGATAAGTCCTTCCTAGACAACAGGATTACCGAATGTTGAATTGAACTTTACTATTCATTGGGAAATGTTCACTTAGAAAACAGTACTATGCAACATTGAATACAGGCTTAGTTAGGAGTGCTGATTTGTTTAGTGTAGATAACAGGACAGAAAATCATGACGTTCACGATGAGTTTTCAATGAGAAACATAGGAATCCACGCTGTCCTACTCTTGGAATTCAATGGTATTTTTAAACAGCAACTCATCCTACCAGATAACCGGTGAATGAAACTGTCAATTATCCTTACTTTAAGACAGAAAATGAGCTTCCTACACAATAGGATCATCGAACGTTGAATTCGCTCTTAGTTTTCAAAGATAATTGTTTATTTTACTCAGTTTTCAATGGGAAACATTCTCACTATTCACACAGTTCTAGCCCTCTGAATTCATGTTGCATTTCAACAGAAAATGTTTCTGCTATATAACCTCTGATAGAATTTTGAAATCACTCTTAGTTTTCCATTGCAAATGTTCATTGTTATGAAATTACAGAACATTAAAATCGCTGTGAGTTTTCAGTGTGAAACATTCATTTCACACAGCAGGACTACAGAACTTTGAATTCAGGTTTAGATTTCAATGGGCAATTGAACATTATATACCATCAAATTACAGAACTCGAACTTCACTGTTAGTTTTCTTGCACAACCTATGTTGATATTGAAACAGCTTTTAATCTTTTCATTTCACGGTTAGGTTTCATTAGGTAATGATCCTAATACATAACCGGCTAATAGCACATTGAATTTACTCTTAGTTTTCCAGGGGTAACTTCTTCCTCACAACATGTTACTGAACATTGAATTGAACTTTACTATTCATCGGGAAATGTTCAATTAGAAAACAGGGCTATGTAACATTGAATACAGGCTGAGTTAGTCGTGGGATTAGTTTACTGTGGAGATAATTCCAGAAAAACATGACATTCATGATGAGTTTTCAATAAGAAACGTAAGAATCCAAGCTGTCCTACGCTTCGAATTCAATGCTATTTCCCAATAGCAACTGATCCTAGCAGATAACCAATGAATGATACTGTCAATTACCCTTACTTTGAGACAGAAAATGAGCTTCCTACACAATATGATCATAGAACATAAGAATCCAAGCTGTCCTACTCTTGGAATTCAATGCTATTTTTCAATAGCAACTGATCCTACCAGGTAAACGGTGAATGTAACTCTCAAATGCCCTTAATTTAAGACGGGAAATGAACTTCGTACACAATAGGATCATAGAACGGGAAACATTCTCAGTATTCACACAGTTCTATCCCTTTGAATTCGTGTAGGTTTTCAACAGGAAATGTTCTTAGTATATCACCTCTGATAGAACTTTGAAATCACTCTGAGTTTACCATTGGAAATGTTCTTCGTAATGAAATTACAGAACATTGGTTTCGCTGTTAGTCTTCAGAGAGAAAGGTTCATTCCAAACAGTGGGACTAAAGAACTTTGAATTCAGGGATAGATTTCAAAGGGCAATTGAATATTATAGACAATTGAATTACAGAACTCGAACTTCTCTGTTAGTTTTCTTACACAACCTATGTTGGTATTGAAGCAGCTTGTAATCTTTTCAGTTCACGGTTACTTTTCAATAGTAAAAGTTCCTAGTACATAACCTGATAATAGCACATTGAATTCACTCTTAGTTTACCCAGGGATAAGTTCTTCCTAGACAACAGGTTTAGGGAACTTTGAATTGAACTTTACTATTCATCGGGAAACAAGACTATGCAACATTGAATACAGGCTTTGTTAGGAATGCGGACTTGTTTACAGTAGAGAACAGGACAGAAAAACTTGGCATTCATGTTGAGTTTTCAATGAGAAACATAAGTATCCAAGATGTCTTACTTTTTGAATTCCCTGGGATTTTTCAATAGCAACCGTTCCTACCAGATAACCGGTGAGTGTAACTGTCAATTAAACTTAGTTTATGACGGGAAATGATCTTCCGACTCCTTAGGATCATAATTCGTTGAATTTGCTCTTACTTTTCAAGGAGATATGTTTATTGTACACAGTTTTCAACGGGAAAAATTCTCACTACTCACACAGTTCTAACCCTTTGAATCACTGTTGGTTTTCAACAGAAAATGTTCCCAGTATATAACCTCTGATGGAACTTTGAAATCATACTTAGTTTACCATTGTAAATGTTCTTTTTAACTAAATTACAGAACATTCAAGTCACTGTTGATTTTCAGTGAGGATCCTTCATTTCAAACAGTGGAATCACAGATCTTTGAATTCACGGTTAGAATTACAGAAGGAGAACTTCACCGTTAGTTTTTGCGGGCATAACCATGTTGGTACTCAAGCACTTTCTACTCATTTTCAGTTCTTGGTTAGTTTTCATTAGCAAATGATCCTAGTACATAACCGGCTAATAGCACATTGAATTCACTGTTAGTTTTCCAGGGGATAAGTTCTTCTTAGACAACAGGTTCACAGAACATTGAATTGAAATTTACTATTCATCAGGAAATGTTCACTTAGAAAACAGGACTATGCAACATTGAATACAGGCATACTTAGTAATGCAGATTTGTTTACTGTAGAGAACAGGACAGAAAAACATGACCTTCACGATGAGTTCTCAATGAGAAACGTAAGAATCCAAGGTGTCCTAATCTTTGAATTCCCTGGGATTTTTCAATAGCAACTGTTCCTACCAGATAACTGGTGAGTGTAACTGTCAACTACCCTTAGTTAATGAAGGGAAATGAGTTTCCTATTCCATAGGATCTTAGATCGTTGAATTCACTCTTACTTTTCAAATAGAATTGTTTATTGTACACAGTTTTCAACAGAAAAAATTCTCACTAGTCACACAGTTCTAGCCCTTTGAATCACTGTTGGTTTTCAACAGGAAATATTCCCAGCATATAACCTCTGAGGGAACTTCAAAATCACTCTTAGTTTACCATAGGAAATGTTCTTCATAATGAAATTACAGAGCATTCAATTCATTGTTGATTTTCAGTGAGAAACCTTCATTTCAACCAGCGGAAATACAGAACTTTGAATTCACACTTAGAATTATAGAACTCGAACTTCACCGTAAGTTGTCACGTGCAAACCTTCTTGGTACTGAAGCACCTTCTAATCTTTTCAGTTCATGGTTAGTTTTCATTAGCAAATGATCCTAGTACAAACCGGCTAATATCCCATTCAATTTACTCTTAGTTTTCCAGGGGATACGTTCTTCCTAGACAACAGGTTCACAGACCATTGAATTGAACTTTCATATTCATTGGGAAATGTTACTTAGAAAACAGGATTATGCAACATGGGATACAGCTTAGTTAGGAGTGGGATTAGTTTACTGTGGAGAAAATTACAGGAAAACATGACATTCATGATGAGTTTTCAATGAGAAACGTAAGAATCCAACCTGTCCTATCCTTGGAATTCAATGCTATTTTTTAATAGCAACTGATCCCACCAGATAACCGGTGAATGAAACTCTCAATTACCCTTACTATTAAGATGGGAGATGATCTCCCTGCACTGTAGGATCATAGAACGTTGAATTCGCTCTTACTTTTCAAAGAGAATTGTTTATTGTACACAGTTTTCAACGGGAAACAATCTCAGTATTCACACAGTGCTAGCCCTTTGAATTCATGTTGGTTTTCAACAGGAAATGTACCTAGTATATAACCTCTGATGTAATTTTGAAATCACTGTTAGTTTAAGATTGGAAATGTTCTTCGTAATGAGATTACAGAACATTCCATTTGCTGTTAGTCTTCAGAGAGAAAGGTTCATTCCAAACAGCGGGACTACAGAACTTTGAATTCAGGGATAGATTTCAAAGGGCAATTGAATATTATATACAATTGAATTACAGAACTCGAACCCCTCTGTTAGTTTTCTTGCACAACCTATGTTGGTATTGAAGCACCTTCTAATCTTCTCAGTTCATGGTTAGTTTTCATTAGTAAATGATCCTAGTACATAAACGGCTAATAGCACATTGAATTCACTCTTAGTTTTCCCGGGGATAAGTTCTTCCTAGACAACAGGTTTACGAACATTGAATTGAACTTTACTATTCATCGGGAAAGGTTCACTTAGAAAACAGGCCTATGCAACATTGAATATAGGCTTAGTTAGGAATGCAGATTTGTTTGCTATAAAGAACAGGACAGAAAAACATGACATTCACGATGAGTTTTCATTGCGAAATGTAAGAATCCATCTGTCCTACACTTGGTATTCAATGTTATTTTTCAATTGCCACTGATCCTACCAGATGATGGATGAATGAAACTGTCAATTACCCTTACTTTAAGACGGGAAATGAGCTTCCTACACATTAGGATCATAGAACGTTCAATTTGCTCATAATTTTCAAAGAGAATTTTTTATTGTACACAGTTTTCAATGGGAAACATTCTCAGTATTCACACAGTTCTAGCCCTTTGAATTCATGCTGGTTTTCAACAGGTAATGTTCCTATTAAATAGGCTCTGATAGAACATTGAAATCACTCTTAGTTTACCATTGGAAATGTTCTTCGTAAATGAAATTGCAGAACATTGAATTCACTGTTAGTCTTCAGTGAGAAAGGTTTATTTCAAACAGCGGTACTACAGACCTTTGTATTCAGGGATAGATTTCAAAGGGCAATTGAACATTATATGTGGAGAGCTGCGATGTGCCACGCCCTAAAGATGGCGTTGGCTTTGCCTTCTGCTGGACTGATAGCGTGTGTTCTCTGGGATACACAAGTCCTTATTTGTGTTGGGCTGCTTAACTAATTCTGCTTCCTTTATCATGGACCTATCTGCATGGGCCACGTGGCTCACAAGGATTGCCTAGCACAGGAATACTTAGCTTCTGGGTCGGCTCTCCCCGGAGTCAGAAGATTGTTCAAGGTTCCTGAATAAACTGCTGAAAGAAGAGCTCTTGGGTCACGTCATTTTTGCTGGTCGAGGTGGTCGCGATATGTGGTGGCCCATAAGGGGACCCTCTCTCTCAAAGGAGGCTCAGAAGTTTTTGCAGTCAGGGCAGTGCTGGTAATTTCCCTAAAGTAAGGTTGGACAATAAAGATCGTGGGGAAGCCACAACTTGTGTTCTAATCTGTAGATAAAGAGAGAGCGAAGAAGAGTTTGCGGTGATAGCGACCAAATGTAAAGTCACTGCAGGCCAGTGAGCAGAGTTGAAGGTAAAAGTAACTATGGGCAATTCTCATTCGCACCCATTTTTTTTTTTTTTTGGCTCTTCAGGAGCTGCTTTTGTCATGGAATTTAAAGGTTAAGAAAAGTACCATAGAGAGATTTTTGAATGAGTGCAATACTGACGTCCCCTGGCTTGCGATGTCGGGTAACCTAATGGTCACTTGCTGGGATAAGTTAGGGAGGGATCTGTACTTCGCTTGGGATTAGGGAACTTTAAAGGCAGGAGTTAGACCAATCTGGAAGCAGATTAGACGTTGTCTTGAGGACCAGAGGTGCTGCAGAGCAGTGGTTGAAGGACAAACAGCTTTAGAAATGCTAAAGGAAGAAAGATCAGACAAGTCAGGAAAAAGGGAAACAACAGACACGGACTGCTCTGATACAGATGAGGAGGTGCAAGCTTTGGTAGAGAGGATGGAAAAACATTCTTTGAATGATAAGAAGAAGGAAAAAGAAAAGTCAGGGCCCAATAATACGGCAGGACAGCTGACCAAGATCCTCTCTGCTCCGCCATTGTACAATGAGTCGGGCAACCCAGCTCCCTCGGTATGCTCAGGACGTTCCTTTTGCCTGTAAGTGTGGCGAGCTGTAAGATCAGAGCTACAACTTGCTTGTCCAGTTTTTCAAGATGCTCAGAGTAACCGCTATGAGGAGCCTCTTGATTTTAAGGTCATCAAGTCCCTAGCTGAGTCAGGCAGAACATATGGCATAACTGCTGCATTCACCATAGCCCAAGTAGAGTCATTGAACAGGCACTGCATGACCCCAAATGATTGGGGTGGACTAGCTCGAGCCTGCTTGAGTCCAGGACAATATTTAGATTGGAGAGCCTTTACAATTGAATTTGCTACAGAGCAGGCTGCTGTCAATGCTAGGGATGGAAATCCCGTCTGGGACAGAGATATGTTGCTAGGACAGGGAAGGTTTGCCAACCAGCAGACAGGATATCCTGTACAGGTTTATGGACAGGTCAATCAGATTGCCATTAAGGCATGGAAATCCTTTCTGAACAAAGGAGAAGTCAGTGGTAATCTTACTAAGATTTTACAAGGACCCATGGAGCCATTTTCTGACTTTGTGGCGAGAATGGTAGAAGCGGCATGAAGGATTTTTGGGGATCCTGATGCTGCTATGCCCCTTATAAAACAGTTAGTTTGTGAGCAGTGTGCACAAGAATGTAGAGCTGCTATTACCCCATATAAGAGCAAGGGACTGGAGGCTTGGATGAAAGTTTGTAGAGAACTAGGATGACCCCTGAAAAATGCGGGTCTTGCAGCGGCTGTGTTACAGCTGTCTCTAAACATGAGAGGAGGTTCAAAGGCTTGCTTTAGATGTGGCAAGATGGGACATCTTAAAAGGTAATGCCCAAATAGAGAAAATACACAAATACAGGAAACAGCCTACGCCCCAGGCAGCCTGGGCTATGTCTGAAATGTAAAAAGGGGAACCACTGGGCTAATGAATGCCGATCTGTGAAGGATTTAATGGGCAACTTCTTAGTCCAGGTTGTGGTGGAGCCCATCCAAAACATGGACAGCGGGGCCCATGCCACCAGGGCCCACAAATATATGGGCCAGTAGAGAGTCAGAACAACAACCAGGAAGTGGAGAGATGGACCACCCTCTGTCATCCAAGGGACTGTGGAGAGCCACTGCGGGCTCAGCAGGATTGGACCTCAGTGCCACCATCAGACTCATATTAACTCCTCGCATGGGGGTCCAAGTGGTGGATACTGATTTTAAAGGACCCCTATCACCGGGTACAGTTGGTTTGTTGTTAGGAAGATCATCATCAGCCCTACGAGGCGTGATAGTTCATCTAGGCGTGATTGATCCAGATTTTACCGGTGTAGTTAAGATCATGGTGTCTTCCCCTCAAGGGATTGTGTCCATTTCCCCCGGAGATCATATAGCTCAGTTACTTATTTTTCCCAGCCTTCATGAAAGATTTACTGCTAATGTATGAGAGAGAGGAGATAAAGGATTTGGGTCCACAGAAAATGATTTAACATTTTTATTCCTGGAACTTGAGCAGAGACCTACATTAAAATTAAGGGTTTTAGGCAAAGAAATTCTTGGGCTTCTGGATACCGGGGCAGATAAAAGTATTATTTCAAAAAGAGACTGGCCATCCAATTTGTCAATACAGGACTCTTCTCAAACTTTTCAAGGCCTCGGTTATGCAAAAACTCCAGATATGAGTGCAAGACAGTTAAAATGGCAAGATGAGGAGGGACATTCTGGGGTCATGCAACCATATGTGTTAGAACTTCCTATTTCCCTTTGGGGAAGAGACCTATTAAAAGACATGTGTTTTAAGTTAAGTAATGAATACTCAGACATTTCCCAAAAGATTACGCAGGATATGGGGTACCATCCAGAGTATGGGATAGGGAAGTACCTGCAAGGAGGTAAAAGTCCAAATACCACTCAACAGAGAAGCCCCAGGCAAGGTCTGGGTTTTTCATAGGGGCCACTGAGGAAGGGATTCCCATCACTTGGAAGTGAGCAGATGCCAGACAGGTAGTTCTAGATTGCCCTCAATGTGTGATTCACCATCATCCTCCCAGTGTAGGGGTAAATCCTAGAGGGTTGATGCTGGTTAAGATCTGGCAGATGGATGTAACACATATTTCAGAATTTGTAACTTTAAGATATGTTCATGTTTCTGTGGACACCTGTTCAGGTGTCATTTATGCTACCCCCTTGAGTGGAGAAAAAGCTCACAATGTCATAGAATATGGCGTGGGAACCTGGGCGGCATGGGGGAAGCCGCAACAACTAAAAACAGATAATGGACCAGCCTACATGGCTCAGACTTTTACCTCCTTCTGCAAACAGATGGAGGTACAGCTTAATCATGGATTATCCTATAATCCTCAAGGACAAGGAATTGTGGAATATGCTCATAGCACCCTGAAAGAATGCTTACAAAAACAAAAATGGGGAAAAGGCCAAGGCTGCACCCACAAGGAAAGAATATATCTAGCTCTTTTTACTCTTAATCTTTTAAATTTGGACAGGGATGGCCTTTCCGCAGCAGATCGTCATCAACGTCAAGGTGGATCCCTGAAAAGATATGTTAAATGGAAAGATGTGCTCATGGGAATGTGGCATGGCCCTGATTCTGTATTGACGTGGACGAGAGGGTCTGTTTGTGTTTTTCGGCAGGATTGTCTGCATCCAGTGTGGGTGCCCCTGAGACTGACTAGAAAAGTCCAACATGAAGATCCTTCCGCTATGGATGCTGATAGGCCAGGGGTGGAGTCTGACTCAGGCGAAACCTCAATGGGGGATCTTGTCGGTGTTTCCAAAGCCTCTTCCAGTTCAATATAATGTCCAAGTCTTCCCTCGCTTTTTTGCTAGCAATAAAAGTTTAGGTCTCTCCTATTTGCCCTTGGATGGGTAAATTAGTCTGGTTGAAGGCAATGTTAGTGTACCACTAGTGGGA
Organism: Jaculus jaculus; assembly: GCF_020740685.1. NCBI lineage: Eukaryota > Metazoa > Chordata > Mammalia > Rodentia > Dipodidae > Jaculus > Jaculus jaculus. The sequence continues at coordinate 30,372,350 of NC_059103.1, forward strand.
AGTTTGTGCTATTTTCTGGTAAGTAATATTAGTCAAATAATGCCATGTGTGATGCTTTATAATCAGTCTGCTGCCTGGATGGAAGCCCCTTGGAGCCCAGGCCAATTTTCAGTTAATGCCTCCTGGATTCATTAATCGATGGCTTCGGAGTTATGGAGATGGCATGGATGTTCCCCCTCAGCCTAGGTGGGCTCCCTTTTGTCATGGTGCTATTGGGAGCGATGGCTGGTCTCCTGGTGATGGCCTTCTTGGTGGGCCTGTGATGTCTATGCAAGATGAGGGTCACACAGCAAAGGAATGCAGCTATGATTATTCAGGCATTTACAGCCATTGAGGCAGGACAGTGACCTTATGCATGGCTTGCTGTCATGAAGAGCTAGAATACTCAGCACGTTCAGGTTGCGTGGCAAATCACTACACTCTAGGGATGCCGCCTGCAGTTAGCAGCCTAGAGTAGAGCATGTCTGAGTGAAAGCGGGTTAGTACCATCCTTTCCCCATAATATCCATCCTTACTCCCGCCTCTGGAAAAATTGGTACTTGATTTCACTACAGTGCTCAGACCTCTACTCTCACCTGTTTCATTTAAAACAAAAAGGGGGAACTGTGGAGAGATGCGATGTGCCATGCCCTGAAGATGGCATTGGCTTCCGTCTTCTTCTAGGCTGATAGTGAGTGCTCTCTGGATAAACAAGTCCTTATTTGGCTGAGGCTGCTTAAATAATTCTGCTTCCTTAATGGTGGACCTATCTGCATGGGTAACGTGGCTCACAAGGATTGGTTAGTGCAAGACATCTTAGCTTGTGGGTCAGCTCTCCCCGGGGTCAGAAGTTTGTTCAAGGTTCCTGAATAAACTGCTTAAAGAAGAGCTCTCAGGTCACGTCATTCTTGCTGGTCGAGGAGGGCGCGACAATTATACACAATTGAATTTCAGAACTCGAACTGCTCTGTTAGTTTTCTTGGACAACCTATCTTGGTATTGAAGCCGTTCCTAATCTTTTCAGTTCACAGTTAGTTATCATTAGTAAATGATCCCAGCACATAACTGGCTTTAAATTCATGTTGGTTGTCAACAGGAAATGTTCCTAGTATATAACCTCTGAGAGAACTTTGAAATCACTCTTAGTTTACCATTGGAAATGTTCTTTGTAATGAAATTACAGAACATTTTATTTACTGTTAGTCTTTAGTGAGAAACGTTCATTTCAAACAGCGGGACTACACAACTTTGAAATCAGAGAGAGATTTCAAAGGGCAATTGAATATTATACAAAATAGTATTACAGAACTCGAACTTCTCTGTTAGTTTTCTTGCACTACCTATGTTGGTATTGATGCAGTTTCTAATTTTTTCAGCTCACGGTTAGTTTTCATTAGTAAATGATCCCAGTACATAAACGGCTAATAGCACATTGCATTCACTCTTAGTTTTTCAGGGCATAAGTTCTTCCTACAGAACAGGTTAACTGAACATTGAATTGAACTTTACTATTCATCAGGAAATGTTCACTTAGAAAGCAGGGCTATGCAACATTGAGTACAGGCTTAGTTAGAATGCAGATTTGTTTCCAGTAGAGAACAGGACAGAAAAACATGACAATCACGATGAGTTTTCAATGATTAATCTAAGAATACAAGATGTCGTACTCTTTGAATTCCCTGTGATTTTTCAATATCAACTGTTCCTACCATATAACTGGTGAATGTAACAGTCAATTACATTTAGTCTATGACGGTAAATGAGCTTCCTACTCCATAGGATCATAGATCGTTGAGTTTGCTCTTACATTTCAAAGAAAATTGTCTATTGTACACAGTATACATCGGGAAACATTCTCACTAGTCACAATGTTCTAACCCTTTGAATCACTGTTGGTTTTCAACAGCAAATGTTCCCAGCATATAACCTCTGATGGAACTTTGAAATCACTCTTAGTTTACCATTGCAAATGTTCTTCTTAATGAAATTACAGAACATTCAATTCACTGTTGATTTTCTGTGAGAAACCTTCATTTCAAACAGTGGAACTATTGAACTTTGAATTCACGGTTAGATTTACAGAACTCGAACTTCACCATTAGGTTTTGAGGGCAAACCTTATAGGTACTCAAGCACCTTCTAAAATTTTCTATGTGAAACGTAAGAATCCAAGCTGTCTTACTCTTGGAATTCACTGTTATTTTTCAATAGCAACTGTTCCTACCAGAAAACCATTGAATGAAACTGTCAAGTACTCTTACTTTAAGATGGGAAATGAGCTTCCTACACAGTTTTCAATGGGAAACATTCTCAGTATTCACACAATTCTAGAACTCTGAATTCATGTTGGTTTCCACAGGAAATATTCCTAATATATAATCTCTGATGGAACTTTGAAATCACTCTGAGTTTACCTTTGGAAATGTGCTTCGAAATGAAATTACAGAACATTAAATTAGCTGTTGATTTTCAGTGAGAAATGTTCATTTCAAACTGTGAGACTACAGAAGTTTGAATTCATGGTTAGATTTAAAACGGCGATTGAATTTCAGAACTCGAACTTCACTGTGATTTTTCAATAGCAACTGTTCCTACAAGATCACCGCTAAATGTAACTGTCACTTACCTATAATTTATGACGGAAAATGAGCTTCCTACTCCATAGGATCATAGATCGTTGAATTCGCTCTTACTTTTCTTTGAGAATTGTTTATTGTACACAGTTTTCAACGGGAAACATTCTCATTAGTCACACAGTTCTACCCCTTTGAATCACTGTTGGTTTTCAACAGGAAATGTTCCCAGCATAGAACCTCTGATGGAACTTTGAAATCACTGTTAGTTTACCATTGTAAATGTTCTTTGTAATGAAAATACAGAACATTCAATTCACTGTTGATTTTCAGTGAGAAAACTTCATTTCAAATAGTGGAACTACAGACCATTGAATTCACTGTTAGAATTACAGAACTCGAACTTCACCATTAGTTTTCGCGGGCAAACTTTGTTGTTACTCAAGCACCTTCTAATCTTTTCAGTTCATGGTTTGTTTATGGTAAGATGTGAACTGGCCATGCCGATTCTCTCCAATGTTTTGATCATGAAGTGATGTTGGATCTTGTCAAAGGCCTTTTCTGCATCTATCAAAATGATCATGTGGTTTTTATGTTTAAGCTTTTTTTGTGGTGAATTACATTGACAGATATTCATATGTTGAACCACCCTTGTGTTGCTGGGATAAATCCCACTTGGTGAAGGTGGATAATGCTTTTGATGTGTTCTTGGGTTCTGTTTGGGAGTATTTTGTTGAGGATCTTTGCATCTATGTTCATTAGGGAAATAGGCCCGTAGTTTTCTTTTCTTGTGGCATCTCTGACTGGTTTTGGGATTAGTGTGATACTAGCTTCATAGAAGGAGCTGGATAGCTTTCCCTGTTCTTCAATGGTATGGCACAGTTTTAGAAAGATTGGTTTGAGTTCTTCCATAAAGGTTTGATAAAATACGGCTGGGAATCCATCTCGTCCTCGACTCTTCTTCTTTGTGAGGATTTTTATTACTTTTTCAATCTCTATGAGTGTGATGCGTTCATTGAGGTGATTAATCTATTCTGAGTTTAGCTTTTGGTAGTTGATATGCATCCAGGAATGTATCCATCTCCTCCACATTTTCCAGTTTGTGGAGTAAAGTTTTTTGAAATAAGTCCTGATGATTCTGCTGATTTCCTTATATCTGTTGTGATCTCTCCTTTTTCATTTTGAATTTGTTTTAATTTGGAGTCTCTCCTTTTTTTGCTTGATCAAATTGGCCAGAGGTTTGTCAACCTTGTTTATTTTTTCAAAGAACCAGCTCTTTGTTTTGTCAATTGCCTTAATTGTTTCCTTGGTTTCCAATTCATTAAATTCTGCTCTGATGTTAATTATTTCTTTCCTTCTGGAGCTCTCTGTGTTGGATTTTCCTTGTTTTTCCAATGCCTTTAGGTGGAAGGTTAGGCTATTGATTTGTGATCTTTCTGTCTTTTTTATGAAGGCATTGAGTGCTATGAATTTTCCCCTGTGGACTGCCTCTATTGTGTCCCATAAGTTTTGGTATGATGTGTTCTCATTGTCATTCAATTCCAGGAATTTTGCAATTTCCTTTTTTATTTCATCCACTATCCATTTATTGTATATGAGTGTGCTATTCAGTTTCCAGTTGCCATTGGAGTTTTTGTTGGTTTTATTGTTGTTGATTTCTAGGAATATAGCATTATGATCTGATATCATGCAGGGAATTATGTCGATTTTCCTAAATATGTGGAGGCAGTCTTTGTGACCCAGTATATGGTCTATTTTAGAGAATATTCCATTTGCTGCTGAGAAGAATGCGTAGTCTGTGGATTTGGGGTGGAAAGTTCTGTAGATATCTGTTAGGTCTAAATGCTGTATGGTTTTGTTGACCTCTCTTACTTCCCTGTTGAGCTTCTGTTTGGATGATCTGTCTACTACTGATAATGGTGTGTTAAAGTCCCCAGCTATGATGGTGTTGGTGGTTATTTCTGTTTTATTGTCAAGTAGGTTTTCTTTTATGAACTGTGGAGCACCTGTGTTTGGTGCATACAGATTTATGATTGTAATATCCTTCTTTGTCTTTTTTGATTGTTTTTGGTTTGAAGTCAATTTTATCTGATATTAATATAGCTACACCTGCTTTTTTCTTATTTCCATTTGCTTGAAATATTGTTTTCCTCCCTTTCATCCTGAGGAGGATTCTGTCTTTAGTGGTAAGGTGGGTTTCTTGAAGGCAGCAGATTGAGGGGTCTAATTTTTTGATCCACCCTGTGAGCTTGTGTCTCTTGATGGGTGAATTAAGGCCATTAATATTTAGGGTTATGACTGTGAGATTTGATTTGATCAAATTGTGAACAAGTGGTGGTACAGGTGTATTGGCCTTTCCATGGAGTGCAGCATTTTCTCTATCTACTCTGGGTTTGGTTGCTGTGATCTGCTTCTTGTAGGCATTTGTGTTTGGTTATTTGGTTCTTCTCTATGGAGTATTTCATGGAATACTTTCTGTAGTTCTGGTTTTGTGTTCATATAATTGTAAAGCTGAGATTTGTCATGGAAAGTTTTCCTTTCACCATCTATTATAAGGGAGACTTTTGATGGGTAGAGTATTTTGGGTTGGAACCCATAGTTTCTTAGAGTTTGGAGAGTTTCATTCCAGGCCCTTCTAGTTTTCAGGGTTGCCATTGAGAAGTCTGAAGTAATTCTGATGGCGTTTCCTTTGAAAGTGATGTGCTGTTTTTCCCTAGCTGCTTTTAGGAATTTCTCTTTGGTGTCAATGTTTAGAGTCTTAATGATAATATGCCTTGGTTAGTTTCTCATTGGGTCTAGTCTGTTAGGAGTTTTGTTTGCTTCTTATGTCTTGATTGGCCTTTCTTTTAAGAGACGAGGGAAGTTTTCTTCAATTATTTTGTTAAATAAGTTCTCCATGCCTTTCGTCTGAAATTCTTCTCCTTCTGGTGTCCCAATGATTCTGATATTAGGACGTTTAAGTGTATCCCACAATTCTCTCATGTTCTGTTCACAGGAAGTTTTGAATTTACTGAATATTTTGGACTCTCGAACTGTTTCTTCCATCCTCTCTTCCAGATCAGAGTTTCTATCTTCCACTTCGCTGACTCTATTCCTGAGGGCCTCTAGTGAGTTTTGGACTTGTTCAATTAAGCTTGCATTTTCTACTAGTTTCGTATGTATCACTTCCATCACTTTGTCCAGCTCCCTTTTTGTCTCATTTTCTGATTTTCTTGATGATTCTTGGAAATCATCCTTGCATTTTTTTATGTTTTCATTTAGTGTGGCCAGCAGATTGTTAAGGTTCATTTCAAAGGGCAGGACTACACAACTTTGAATTTAGTGTTAGATTTCAAAGGGCAATTGAATATTATACACAATTGAATTACAGAAATCGAACTAGTCTATTAGTTTTCCTGCACAACCTATGTTGGTATTGAAGCACTTTCTAATCTTTTTAGTTCACGGTTTGTTTTCGTTGGTAAAGGATCTTAGTACATAACCGGCTATATAGCACATTGAATTCACTCTTAGTTTTCCCAGGGATATGTTCTTCCTAGGCAACAGGTTTAGAGAACACAGAATTGAAATTTACTATTCATTGGGAAATTATGAATGTAACTGTCAATTACCCTTAGTATATGACGGAAAATGAGCTTCCTATTTGATAGGATCATAGATCATTGATTCACTCTTACTTTTTAATGATCATTGTTTATTGTACATAGTTTTCAATGGGAACCATTCTCACTAGTCACACAGTTCTAGCGTTTGAATGACTGTTGGTTTTCAACAGGAAATGTTCCTAGCATATAACCTCTGATGGAACTTTTTAATCACTCTTAGTTTACCATTGCAAATTTTCTTCTTAATGAAATTACAGAACATTCAATTCACTGTTGATTTTCAGTGAGAAAATTTCGTTTCAAACTGGAGAACTACAGTACATTCAATTCATGCTTAGCATTACAGAAATCAAACTTCACTGTTAGTTTTTGCAGGCAAACTTGTTGGTACTCAATCACCTTCTAATCTTTTCAGTTCATGGTTAGTTTTCATTAGCAAATTATACTAGTACATAACTGGCTATTAGCACATTGAATTCACTCTTAGTTTTCCCGGGGATATGTTCTTCCTAGGCAACAGGTTTACAAAACATTGAGTTGAACTATACTATTCATCGGGAAATCTTCACTTAGAAAACAGAACTATGCTACATTGAATACAGGCTTAGTTAGAAATGCAGATTTGTTTACTGAAGAGAAGAGGACAGGAAAACATGACATTCATGATGAGTTTTCAATGAGAAATATAAGAATGCAAGCTGTCCTACTCTTTGAATTCACTGTATTTTTCAATAGAAATTATTCCTACCAGAAAACCGGTTAATATAAGTGTCAATTACCCTTAGTTTAAGACAGGAAATGAGCTTCCTATTGCATAGGATAATAAATCGTTGAATTCGCTCTTACTTCAAAGATAATTGTTTATTGTACACAGTTTTCAATGGGAAACATTCTCAGTATTAACACAGTTCTAGCCCTTAAATTCATGTTGGTTGTCAACAGGAAATGTTCCTAGTATATAAACTCTAGTAGAACTTTGAAATCACTCTTAGTTTACCATTGGAAATGTTCTTTGTAATGAATTACAGAACATGGAATTCACTGTTAGTCTTCAGTGAGAAACATTCATTTCAAACAGCGGGACTACAGAACTTTGTATTCAGGGATAGATTTCAAAGGGCAATTGAACAATATACACAGTGAATTACAGAACTCGTACTTCTCTGTTAGTTTTCTTGCACAACCTATGTTGGAATTGAAGCTGTCTCTAATCTTTTCAGTTCACGGTTAGTTTTCATTAGCAAATGATCCTAGTATATAACCCACTATTATCACATTAAATTCACTCTTAGCTTTCCATGGGATAAGTTTTTCCCAGCCAACAGGTTTATGGACCATTGATTTGAAATTTAATATTCATCGGTAAATGTTCATTTAGAAAACAGGACTATGCAACTTTCAATACAGGCTCAGATAGGAATGTGGATTTGTTTACTGTAGAGAACAGGACAGAAAAACATGACATTCGGGATGAGTTTTCAATGAGAATCCTAAGAATCCAAGCTGTCCTACTCTTTGAATTCCCTGTTATTTTTCAATACCAACTGTTCCTACCAGATAACCGGTTAACGTAACTGTCAATTACCCTTAGTTTATGACGGGAAATGAGCTTCTTACTCCATAGGATCATAGATCGTTGAATTCGCTTTTACTGTTCAAAGAGAATAGTTTATTGTACACAGTTTTCAATGGGATACATTCTCACTAGTTCACACAGTTCTAGCACGTTGAATCACTGTTGGTTTTCAACAGGAAATGTTCCCAGCATAAAAACTGTGAAGGAACTTTGAAATCACTCTTAGTTTATCATTGCAAATGTTCTTCTTAATGAAATTACAGAACATTCAATTCACTGTTGATTTTCAGTGAGAAACCTTCATTTCAAACAGCGGAACTACAGAACTTTGAATTCATGGTTAGAATTTCAGAACTCGAACCTCACCGTTAGTTTTCGCAGGCAAACTTTGTTGGTACTCAAGCACCTTCTGATCTTTCCAGTTCATGGTTAGTTTTCTTTAGCAAATGATCCTAGTAAAATAACCCGCTAATAGCACTTTGAACTCACTCTTAGTTTTCCATGGGATATGTTCTTCCTAGACTACAGGTTTACAGAACATGGAGTTCAACTTTACTATTCATCGGGAAATGTTCACTTAGAAAACAGGACTATACAACATTGAATACAGGCTTAGTTAGCAGTGGGATTAGTTTGCTGTGGAGAAAATACAGAAAAACATGACATTCATGATGGGTTTTCAATGAGAAATGTAAGAATCCAAGCTTTCCTACTCTTGGAATTCAATGCTATTTTTCAATAGCAACTGATCCTACCAGATTACCAGTGAATGAAACTGTCAATTACCCTTACTTTAAGACGGGAAATGAGATTCCTACACAATAGGACCATATAAGGTTGAATCCCCCTTACTTTTCAAAGAAAATTGTTAATGTACACAGTTTTCACTGGGAAACAGTTCTAGCCCTTTCATTTCATTTTGGTTTTCAACAGTAAATGTTCCTAGTATATAACCTCTGATAGAACTTTGAAATCAGTCATAGTTTACCATTGGAAATGTTCTTTGTAATGAAATAACAGAACATTGAATTCGCTGTTAATCTTCAATGAGAAACGTTCATTTCAAACAACGGGACTGCAGAACTTTGAAGTCTGGGATAGAATTCAAAGGGCAATTGAACATTATACATAATTGAATTACAGACCTCGAACTTCTCTGTTAATTTTCTTGAACAACCTATGTTGGTATTGAAGCAGCTTCTAATGTTTTCACTTGGTGGTAGGTTTTCATTTGCCAATGAACCTAGTAAATAACCGGCTAAGAGCACATTTAATTCACTCTTAGTTTTCCAGGGGATACGTTCTTCCTCTACAACAGGTTCACAGAACATAGAATTGAACTTTGCTATTCCTCGGGAAATGTTCCCTTAGGAACCAGGACTATGCAACATTGAATATAGGCTTCGTTAGGAATGCGGATTTGTTTACTGTGTAGAACAGGACAGAAAAACATGACATTCACGATGAGTTTTGAGTGAGAAACGTAAGATTCCAAGCAGTGTTACGCTTTGAATTCACTGTTATTTTTCAAATGCAAGCGTTCCTACCAGATAACCGGTGAATGTAACTGTCAATTATCCTTAGTTTTTGAACGGGAAATGAGCTTCCTACTCCATAGGATCATAATGTCATTGAATTCGCTCTTACTTTTCAAAGAGAATTGTTTATTGTACACAGTTTTCAAAGGGAAACATTTTCCCTTGTCACACAGTTCTATCCCTTTGAATCACTATTGGTTTTCAACAGGAAATGTTCCCAGCATATAACCTCTGATGGAACTTTGCAATCACTCTTAGTTTACCATTTTAAATGTTCTTCATAATGAAATTACAGAACATTCAATTCACTGTTGATTTTCAGTGAGAACCCTTCATTTCAAACAGTGGAACTACAGAACATTGAATTCACATTAGAATTACAGAACTCGAACTTCACCATTAGTTTTCGCGGGCAAACCTTGTTGGTACTCAAGCACCTTGTAATCTTTTCAGTTCATGGTTAGTTTTCATTAGTTAATGATCCTCGTACATAACTAGCTAATAGTACTTTGATCACTCTTAGTTTTCCAGGGGATATGTTCTTCCTAGAAAACAGGTTCATAGAACATTGAATTGAACTTTACTATTCATCGGGAAAGGTTCACTTAGAAAACAGGACTATCCAACATTGAATCAGGGTTAGTTAGGTGGGATTCATTTCCTGTGGAGAAAATTACAGAAAAACATGTCATTCATGATGAGTTTTCAATGAGAAACGTAAGAATCAAAGCTGTCCTACTCTTGGAATTCAGTGCTATTTTTTTTTAATTATTACCTTTTATTATTTTACAATATATTTCAAAAAATGCCATTATAGTTGCCTTGACTGCTGTATAAGACCTGGAATAAAAGACCACTTAGAACACACAAACATCAAGCTGAAACACCTACTTGTACTGAACCATAATACCAAAGGGTTAGTTTTTAAATAAGCAGATGTGTGATATTGCAAAGTAGAACTAAAGCTTGTTAAAACAAAAAGTACACTTTGCTTTAATGGCTATAGAAAAGAGGTGTTTTTGTTTTTATTTTCCATCACATCTGGTTCTGGCAACAAGTAGTTGTATGCATTTAAAGCAGCATGTGCCCTGAAAATTTGTATCTCCTGTTTGTGCGTTATCACTTGAACCAGAGACCAGACGCAGGAAAAAAAAAAAATAATTGTTCTCAATATCCTCAGTATTTTTCCCTCCACAGAATCAGAATGTTAATGAACAGAGCTCAAAACTCTTATTAGTGATGGTACATTACAATTATTTTTCTCCAGTAACAGTGGATGCTTTAATATTTCTCTAAAAGAGAAGCAATAAAAATGAAAGGAAATCCTCCAAGGTCTAATTTTCACTTCACATTCTCAAAAATGAAAGGAAATCCTCCAAGGTCTAATTTTCACTTCACATTCTCCAAGTAGTAAAATAGCAGCTCTACATGGTGACAATAATGAACTTAAGTTTCTCTCTATTAGTTTTTAATCATGTTAACATTAAAACAGATTTAGCTGGATTTCCAAAAAGAAAATCTTAGTTGCCAAATATTTCAGAATTTCTAAAAAGCATTACATACATGTAATTTGTTTTTATCTACAAAACACTTATATGTATATATTTATTTGTGTAACTTACTGTCAATGAAATCCGTTTTATCTGGCTAGATATGAGAAACAAAGTAAGTGACCAATGCTGGGTTTCTTTCTTTATGAGCAATATTTTGGATCTGAAAAATAAAATTGAATATGACTGCAGCATTTTTAAAATAACCTCAAAAAATAGAGTAAAAAGAAACCCCTATTGTATAGGCTTCAGCCAGGCAATTCTTGTTAGGTTAGATGCTACCAAAGTGGCACTGTGGCATTATAGGCATTGAAATTTCTGTTTTCTTTCTTCAAGTTTGTCAGTTCTTTCGTACAATTACCCTTTTCTAGCAGGACACAGTGTGTAATCACACAGTAAGGCTTACAGACCATTTACATTGCTCACAGTATCACGGTGGATCTAACTCTTAAGAGCTGATCAAAACCAAAGTGAACAGTAGTCAACTAGAGCCACATTTGGTCACATTCAAATATTTCCAAAAGTACTCTGCTACTACACATTTCTTTCTTAACTGATTTCGTGTTAACCTTATTAAATTTATATCACATAAGATTGTAATTTTTTAAAGAATTATATTTTAAGGGACTACTATATATTTCAGTTTGCAGAATGTCATTAGTAATGTCCTTTCTATAAACATGGTTGGCAAAATTAAAAAGGCACAAAAGAGGGCAAACAAGATATGTTTTCAACTTTTGGTGATGAGTACAAAAGCATGTCTCATGTATTTTTCATGAAGAAAAGCTGACAAAGAATTCAGTAATTCATGCACAACTTGAGCTATGTAAAACTTCTCTTCAGAAAGATCCTGAGGCATGAGGTGAACATTACTTTTCCTAATCACATGCTTCGTATAAAATAGAATGAAAAGCTGCACATACATGTGGTTTTAACAGTGGACCCATGTTTTTAAAATTGTGAGGCAAATAAGCAAGGAAAACAATACCAAAATACCTTCATAAACAAACTCCACCTGTAGCCTCTGTTATACAACTCAGTGAGATAAATGTCCAATAAAATGTAAAATGCAGCATACACAATCATGTAATCCCAAAACTTTCATGATAACTTATTGCAAATTGCACTTTACAATTCACCACAACAATGGAAAACTGGCCCCTTGTTGGTTGACTAGTCCTTGAGCCCCAAACTGAAGTTGAAGTCACCAGTAAAATGATCTGGATAAAAGTTTGCGGCTGTGCTCAGCCAGCTTGCTCCACCCTCTGGGTGTGAGCCAACACGAGACACTGCTTTGTCCTGTTCCTTTGAAGGACTCTCATCCTCAGGGAGGTAATCGGGCAGCTCTGTGTTCTCTTCTACTTCCACAGGAGTATCTTGGAATGGGACCAGCATCTCTTCCCCACTTTCACTTTTCACAACTTGCTGATCTTTCATAACCTTAGTTGATGCTATAGCTGATGCCAAAGCCTCTGCTTTCAAATCTGAACGAATTCGCACCACACATCTTTGAACAGCCATTTGAAAAGTAAAGCTAATAACACCTTTAATTTTTAACAAAGCCTCTTCACATAGATTTCTTCGAGACGTATCATCAAAACCATCTATGTACAAACCACTGTTTTGACACGATTGTTCGTAGTTCCCAGAGAAAACTGAGCTTTCCTTCGATGTGAATTCATTTCATTAAAACTATCACCATCTGCCATGTTGGAAGGATGAAGAATATCATAGATTTCAGAGGCCAGAAGTTTTGTTTCTCCTTGAGTTGTTGTCTTTTGTATAAAGTTTTGCAAGCTTAGCATCATACCAAGTTCTCCTTTCATCTTGTCTCTGTTTGCACGACATTCTGCCAAGTATCGAAGAGAAAGCAAAGCTGAGTGCAAAACAGGGGGGTTGGGATGGTCCATAAGCAAAATCAGGCCAGGCAGACATCCCTGATCTTTGATGATGGTTCTTCTATTTAGTGGATCTGCCGCTAAATCCAGTAGCTGGTTAACTACTGACAGAGCGTCAGGTTCTTCATTCACGGTGGGGGAGGAAGAATTCATCTTCTATCCCATGCACTTGAAATGCACTAAAAGTTTTCTTAAATTCCTCCAGAGCTCTAGGGGTCCAGGGCCCACTGCACCATCAGGACTACTCCCACGATTGAAGCAGAGGACCTTGGTGGCGGACAGTGGCCCCGCGCCCCAGCCACGGCATCCAGCATGTCCGGGCACAACTTCAGGAGCCACAGAGCCCATGCGCTGGCGGCAAAGGTGCTGCAGGCTCTCCCTGGTGACCATTCAATGCTATTTATCAATAGCAACTGATCCTTCCAGATAAGAGGTGAATGAAACTGTCAATTACCCTTACTTTAAGATGGGAAATGAGCTTCCTACACAATAGGATCATAGAACATTGAATTCGTTCTTACTTTTCAAAAGGAAATGTTTATTGTACACAGTTTTCAATGGGAAACATTCTCAGTAGTAACACAGTTCTAGCCCTTTGAATTTATGTTGATTTTCAACAGGAAATGTTCCTAGTATATAAACTCTGATAGAACTTAGAAATCACTCTTAGTATACCATTGGAAATGTTCTTCATTATGAAATTACAGAACATTAAATTCACTGTTTGTCTTCAGTGAGAAAGGTTCCGTTCAAACAGCGGGACAACAGAACTTTGAATTCACAGTTTGGATTACAGAACTCGAACTTCCCCGATACATTCACGGCCAACCTTGTTGGTACCCAAGCACCTTCTAATCTTTTCAGTTCATGGTTAGTTTTCATTAGCAAATGATCCTAGTACATAACCGCCTAATAGCACATTGAATTCACTGTTAGTTTTCCAGGGAATACGTTCTCCCTACACAACAGGTTCACAGAACATTGAATTGAACTTTACTATTCATCGGGAAATGTTCACTTAGAAAACAGGACAATGCAACATTGAATACAGGCTTAGTTAGCAGTGGGATTAGTTTAATGTGTAGAAAATTACAGAAAAACATGACATTCATGATGAGATTTCAATGAGAAATGTAAGAATCCAAGCTGTCCTCCTCTTGGAATTCAATGCTATTTTTCAAAAGCAACTGATTCTACCAGATAACCAGTGAATGAAACTGTTAATAAGCGTTACTTTAGAGACGGGAAATGAGCTTCCTACACAATAGGATCATAGAACGTTGAATTCACTCTTACTTTACAAAGAGAATTGTTTATTGTACACAGTTTACAAGGGGAAGCATTCTCAGTTTTCCCACAGTTCTTGCGCTTTGAATTCATGTTGGTTTTCAACAGGAAATGTTCCTAGTATGTAACCTGTGATAGAAATCTCAATGTTAGTTTACCATTGGAAATGTTCTTCGTAATGAAATTACAGAAAATTGAATTGGCTGTTAGTCTTCAGTGAGAGAGGTTCATTTCAAACAGCGGGACTACAGAACTTTGAATTCAGGGATAGATTTCAAAGGGCAATTGAATATTATACACAATTGTATTACAGAACTCGAACTTCTCTGTTAGTTTTCTTGCACAACCTATGTTGGTATTGAAGCCGCTTCTAATCTTTTCAGTTCACAGTTAGTTCATTAGTAAATGATCCTAGTACATAACTGGCTAATAGCACATTGAATTCACTCTTAGCTTTCAAGGTGATAAGTTCTTCCTAGAGAACAGGTTTATAGCCAAAATTGAATTGAACTTTTATATTCATCAGGAAATGTTCACTTGGAAAACAGTACTATACAACATTGAATACTGGCTTAGTTAGCAGTGGGATTATTTTACTGTGGAGTAAATTGCAGAAAACCATGTCATTCATGATGAGTTTTCAGTGAGAAACGTAATAGTTCAAGCGGTCCACCTAGTTGAATTCACTGTTATTTTTCAATAGCAAGTGTTCTTACCCGATAACCAGTGAATGAATCTCTCAATTACCCTTATTTATGACGGTAAATGAGCTTCCTACTCCATAGCATCATAGATCATTGAATTCTCTCTTACTTTTCAAAGAGAATTTTTTATTGTACACAGTTCTCAACAGGAAACATTCTCAGTATTATCACATTTCTAGCTCTTTGAATTCATGTCGGTTTTCAACAGGAAATGATCCTAGTATATAACCTCTGATAGAACTTTGAAATCATTCTTAGTTTACCTTTGGACATGTTATTCCTAATGAAATTACAGAACATTGAATTCGCTGTTAGTTTTCAGTGAGAAACTTTCATTACAAACAGCAGGACTACAGAACTTTGAACTCAGGGAAAAATTTAAAGGGCAATTGAACTTTATACAGCATTGAATTACAAAACTTGAACTTCACTGTTAGTTTTCTTGCACAACCTATGTTGGCATTGAAGCAGTTTCTAATCTTTTCAGTTCACGGTTAATTTTCATTAGCCAATGAATCTAGTACATAACCGGCTAATAGCACATTGAATTCAGTCTTAGTTTTCCTGGGGATGAGTTCTTCCTAGACAATAGGCTTACAGCCAACATTGGATTGAAGTTTGCTATTCATTGGGAAATATTCACTTAGAAAACAGGACTATCCAACATTGAATACAGGGTTAGTTAGGAATGCCAATTTGTTTACTGTAGAGAACAGGACAGAAAAACATGAGATTCATGATGAGTTTTCATTGAGAAACGTAAGATTCCAAGCGTTCGTACTCTTTGAATATACTGTTATTTTTCAATAGCAAGTGTCCTTACAGATAACCTTTGAATGGAACTGTCAATTACCCTTAGTTTATGACAGGAAATCAGCTTCCTACTCCATAGGATGATAGATCATTGAATTCGCTCTTACTTTTCAAAGAGAATTCTTTATTGTACACAGTTTTCAAAGGGAAACATTCTCACTAGTCACACAGTTCTAGTCCTTTGAATCACTGTTGGTTTTCAATAGGAAAAGGTCCCAGCATATAACCTCTGATGGAACTTTGAAATCACTCTTAGTTTACCATTGCAAATGTTCTTCTTAATGAAATTACAGAACATTCAATTCACTGTTGACTTTAAGTGTGAAAAATTCATTTCAAACAGCATAACTACAGAATTTTGAATTCATGGTTAGAATTATAGAATTGAAAATTCACCATAAGTTTTCCCGGGCAAACTTTGTTGGTACTCAAGGACCTTCTAATCTTTTCAGTTCATGGTTAATTTTCTTTAGAAATGATCCTAGTACATAAACCACTCATAGCACATTGAACTCACTCTTACTTTTCCATGGGATATGTTCTTCCTAGACAACAGGTTTACAGAACATGGAGTTCAATTTTACTATTCATTGGGAAATGTTCACTTAGACAATAGGCCTATACAACATTGAATACAGGCTTAGTTAGCAGTGGGATTAGTTTCCTATGGAGAAAATTACAGAAAAACATGACATTTATGATGTATTTTCAATATTAAATGTAAGATTCCAAGGTGTCCTACTCTTGCAATTCAATGCTATTTTCAATAGCAACTGAACCTACCATTCACAGTATTCACACAGTTCTAGCCCTTTGAATTCATGTTGATTTTCAACAGGAAATATTCCTAGGATATAACCTATGTAGGACTTTGAAATCACTCTTTGTTTACCATTGGAAATGTTCTTCCTAATGAAATTAGAGAACCTTAAAATCGCTGTTAGTCTTCAGTTAGAAACGTTCATTTCAAACAGCAGGAATACAGAACTTTGAATTTAGGGATAGATTTCAAAGGGCAATTGAACATTATATGTGGAGAGCTGCGATGTGCCGTGCCCTAAAGATGGCGTTGGCTTCCCCCTTTGGCTAGCCTGATAGCGTGCGCTCTCTGGCATAAACAAGTCCTTATTTTGCTTGGGCTGCTTAACTAATTCTGCTTCCTTAATCGTGGATATGTCTGCATGGGCCACGTGGCTCACTAGGGTTGGCTAGCACAGGACTACTTATCTTGTGGGTTGTCCCTCCCCAGGGTCAGAAGATTGTTCACGGTTCCTGAATAAACTGCTTAAAGAAGAGGTCTCATGTCGCATCATTCTTGCTGGTCGAGGTGGTCGCAACATGTGGTGGCCGGTATGGGGATCCTCTCTCTCGAAGCAGGCTCAGAACTTTTTGCAGTCAGGGCAGCACTGGTAACTTCCCTAAAGTAAGGTGGGACAATAAAGATCACGGGGAAGTGACAACTTGTGCTCTACTCTGTAGATAATGTGAGAGCGAAGAAGAGTTTGCGGTGATAGCGAACTGAATGTAAAGTCACTGCAGGCCAGTGAGCAGATTTAAAGGTAAAAGTAATATGGGCGCTTCTCATTCACACCCAATTGTTTTGGATCTTCAGGAGCTGCTTTTGTCAAAGAATTTGAAAGTTAAGAAAAGTACGCTAGAGAGATTTTTGAATGAGTGCGATACTGTTGCCCCCTGGTTTGCGATGTCAGGTAACCTAACGGTCGCATGCTGGGATAACTTAGGGAGGGATCTGTACTTCGCTTGGGATCAGGGAACTTTAAAGGCAGAAGTTAGGCCACTCTGGAAGCTGATTAGACTCTGTCTTGAGGACCAGAGGAACTGCAGAGCAGTGGAGGAAGGACAAACGGCTTTAGAAATGTTAAAGGAAGAAAGATCAGAGAAGTCAGGAGAAAGGAAAACAAGAGACACAGACTGCTCTGATATAGATGAGGAGCTGCAAGCTTTGGTAGAGAGGATGGGAAAACATTCTTTGAAGGATAAGAAGAAGGAAAAAGAAAACTCAGGGCCCGTTAGTACGGCAGGACAGCTGACCAAGGTCCCCTCTACTCCGCCATTGTATGATGAGTCAGGCAACCCAGCTCCCTCAGGAGGTTCAGGACGTTCCTTTTGCCTGGAAGTGTGGGAGCTGTAAGATCAGAGCTACAACTTGCTTGTCCAGTTTTTCAAGATGCTCAGGGTAACTGCTATGAGGAGCCTCTTGATTTAAAGGTCATCAAGTCCCTAGGTGAGTCAGTCAGAATATTTGGCATAACTGCTGCATTCTCCATAGCCCAAGTAGAGTCATTGAACAGGCATTGCATGACCCCAAAAGATTGTGGTGGACTAGACCAAGCCTGCTTGAGTCCAGGACAATATTTAGATTGGAGAGCCTTTACAATTGAATTTGCTACAGAGCAGGCTGCTGTCAATGCTAGGGATGGAAATCCCATCTGGGACAGAGATATGTTGCTAGGACATGGAAGGTTTGCCAACCAGCAGACAGGATATCCTCTACAGGTTTATGGACAGGTCAACCAGATTGCCATTAAGGCACGGAAATCCTTGATACAAAGAAGTCAGTGGTAATCTTACTAAGATTTTACAAGGACCCATGGAGCCATTCTCTGACTTTGGGGTGAGAATGGTAGAAGTGGCAGGAAGGACTTTTGGGGATCCTGATGCTGCTATGCCGCTTATACAACAGTTAGTTTATGAGCAATGTACAAAAGAATGTAGAGCTGCTATTACCCCATATAAGAGCAAGGGACTGGAGGCTTGGATGAAAGTTTGTAGAGAACTAGGAGGACCCCTGAAAAATGCTGGTCTTGCAGCGGCTGTGGTACAGCTGTCTCAAAACAAGAGAGGAGGTTCAAAGGCTTCCTTTAGATTGGCAAGATGGGAAACCTTTAAAGGCAATCCACTGAGAGGGAAAATACACCAAATACAGGAAACAGCCTACGCCCCAGGCAGCCTGGGCTATGTCCGAAATATAAAAAATGGAACCACTAGGCTAATGAAAGCCGATTTGTGAAGGATATTAATGGGCAACTTCTTAGTCCAGGTTATGGTGGACCCCGTACAAAAAACGGACAGCAGGGCCCATGCCACCATTGCCTGCAAATATACGGGGCAGTAGAGAGTCAGAACAACAACCAGGAAGTGGAGAAATGGCCCACCCTCCGTCATCCAAGGGACCGCGGAGAGCCACTGCGGGCTCAGCAGGATTGGACCTCCATGCCACCATCAGACTCATATTAACTCCTCGCAATGGGGTCCAAGTGGTGGATACTGATTTTAAAGGACCCCTAGCACTGGGTACAGTTGGTTTGTTGCTAGGAAGATCATCATCAGCCCTACGAGGTGTGATAGTTCATCCAGGCGTGATTGATCCAGATTTTACCGGTGTAGTTACGATCATGGTGTCTTCCGCTCGAGGGATTGTGTCCATTTCCCCCGGAGGTCGTATAAACCAGTTACTCATTTTACCCAGCCTTCATGAAAGATTTACCGCTAATGTATGAGAGAGAGGAGATTCCACAGGGAATGATTTAACATTTTTATCCCTGGATCTTGAGCAGAGACTTACATTAAAATTAAGGGTTGAAGGCAAAGAAATTCTTGGGCTTCTGGATACCGGGGCAGAGAAAAGTAATACTTCTAAAAGAGACTGGCCATCCAATTGGCCAATACAGGCTTCTTCTAAAACTCTTCAAGGCCTAGGTTATGCAAAAACTCCAGATATCAGTGCAAGACAGTTAAAATGGAAGATCAGGAGGGACATTCTGGGGTCATTCAACCATATGTGTTAGAACTTCCTATTGCACTTTGGGGAAGAGACTATTAAAAAACATGTGTTTTAAGTTAAGTAATGAATACTCAGAAAATTCCCAAAAGATTATGCAGGATATAGGGTACCATCCAGGTTATGTGGCCACTGAGGAAGGGATTCCCATCACTTGGAAGCGAGCGGATGCCAGACAGGTAGTTCTAGATTGCCCTCAATGTGTGATTCACCATCATCCTCCCAGTGTAAGGGTAAATCCTAGAGGGTTGATGCCACTTAAGATCTGGCAGATGGACGTAACACATATTTCAGAATTTGGAACTTTAGGATATGTTCATGTTTCTGTGGAAACCTGACCAGGTGTCATTTATGCTACCCCCTTGAGTGGAGAGAAAGCTCGCAATGTCATAGAATATGGCTTGGGAACCTGGACAGCATGGGGGAAGCCACAACAACTAAAAACAGATAATGGACCAGCCTACAAGGCTCAGACTTTTACCTCCTTCTGCAAACAGATGGAGGTACAGCTTAATCATGGATTACCCTATAATCCTCAAGGACAAGGAATTGTGGAACGTGCTCATCGCACCCTAAAAGAACGCTTACAAAAACAAAAAGGGGGAGTAGGCCAAGACTGCACCCCCAAGGAAAGAATATCTCTAGCTCTTTTTACTCTTCATTTTTTAAATTTGGACGTGGATGGACTTTCCACGGCAGATCGTCATCAATGTCAAGGTGGATCCCTGAAAGGCTATGATAAATGGAAAGATGTGCTCACGTGAACGTGGCATGGCCCTCATCCTGTATTGATGTGGACAAGATGGTCTGTTTGGGATTTTCCGCAGGATTGTCAGGATCCAGTGTGGGTTCCCGAGAGACTGACCAGAAAAGTCCAACATGAAGATCCTTCCGCTATGGATGCTGATAGGCCAGGGGTGGAGTCTGACTCAGGCAGAACCTCAATGGGGGATCTTGTCGGTGTTTCCAAAGCATCTTCCTGTTCAATATAATGCCCAAGTTTTCCCTCGCTTTTTTGCTAGCAATAAAAGTTTAGGTCTCTCCTATTTGCACTTGGATGGGGAAATTAGTCACGTTGAAGGCAACGTTAGTGTACCAATAGTGGGAAGTTTGTGCTTTTTGCTGGTAAGTAATATTAGTCAAATAACCCCATGTGTGATGCTTTATAATCAGTCTGCTGCCTGGATGGAAGCCCCTTGGAGCCCAGGCCAATTTTCAGTTAATGCCTCTTGGATTCACTAATCGATGGCTTCGGAGTTATGGAGATGGCATGGATGTTCCCCCTCAGCCTAGGTGGGCTCCCTTTTGTCATGGTGCTATTGGGAGTGATGGCTGGTCTCCTGGTGATGGCCTTCTTGGTGGGCCTGTGATGTCTATGCAAGATGAGGGTCACACAGCAAAGGAATGCAGCTATGATTATTCAGGCATTTACAGCCATTGAGGCAGGACAGTGCCCTTATGCATGGCTTGCTGTCATGAAGAGCTAGAATACTCAGCATGTTCAGGTTGCGAGGCAAATCACTACACTCTAGGGATGCTGCCTGCAGTTAGCAGCCTAGAGTAGAGCATGTCTGAGTGAAAGTGGGTTAGTACCATCCTTTCCCCATAATATCCATCCTTACTCCCGCCTCTGGCAAAATTGGTACTTGAATTTAACTACAGTGCTCAGACCTCTACTCTCACCTGTTTCATTTAAAACAAAAAGGGGGAACTGTGGAGAGATGCGATGTGCCATGCCCTGAAGATGGCATTGGCTTCCGTCTTCTTCTAGGCCGATAGCGAGCGCTCAATGGGATAAACAAGTTCTTATTTGGCTGAGGCTGCTTAACTAATTCTGCTTCCTTAATTGTGGACTTATCTGCATGGGCCACGTGGCTCACAGGGGTTGGAGAGGGCAGGCCTACTTAGCTGGTGGGTCGGCTCTCCCTGGGGTCAGAAGATTGTTCAAGGTTCCTGAATAAACTGCTTAAAGAAGAACTCTCAGGTCACGTCATTATTGCTGGTCGAGGAGGTCGGGACAATTATACACAATTGAATTACAGAACTTGAACTTCTCTGTTAGTTTTCTTGCACAACCTATGCTGGTATTGAAGCAGCTTCAAATCTTTTCAGTTCAAGGTTAGTTTTCATGAGCAAATGATCCTAGTACATATCCAGCTAATAGCACATTGAATTCACTCTTAGTTTTTCAGGGGATAAGTTTTACTAGACAACAGGTTTACGGAACATTGAATTAAACTTTACTATTCATCGAGAAATGTTCACGTAGAAAACAGGACTATACAACATTGAATACAGGCTTAGTTACCAGTGGGATTAGTTTGCTGTGGAGAAAATTACAGAAAAACATGACATTCATAATGAGTTCTCAATGAGAAATGTAAGAATCCAAGCTATCCTACTCTTGGAATTCGATGCTTTTTTTCAATAGCAAGTGTTCCTACCACATAACTGGTTAATGTAACTGTCAATTGAGCTTAGTTTATGAGGGGAAATGAGCTTGCTACTCCATAGGATCATAGATTGTTGAATTCGCTCTTACTTTTCAAAGAGTATTGTTTATTGTACAGGTTTTCAATGGGAAACATTCTTACTAGTCATACAGTTCTAGCCCTTTGACTCACTGTTGGTTTTCAACAGGAAATGTTGCCAGCATATAACCTCTGATGGAACTTTGAAATCACTCTTAGTTTACCATTGTAAATGTTCTTGGTAATTAAATTACAGAACATCCAATTCACTGTTGATTTCCAGTGAGAAAACTTCATTTCAAACAGCAGAACTACAGAATGTTGAATTAACAGTTAGAATTACAGAATTCGAACATCACCGTTAGTTTTCACTGGCAAACTTTGTTGGTACTCAAGCACCTTCTAATCTTTTCAGTTCATGGTTAGATTTCATTAGCAAATGCTCCTATTACTTAACCAGCTAATAGCACCTTGAACTCACTCTTAGTTTTCCATGGGATATGTTCTTCCTAGACAACATGTTTACAGAACATGGAGTTCAACTTTACTATTCATTGGGAAATGTTCACATAGAAAACAGGACTATACAACCTTGTATACAGGTTTAGTTAGCAGTGAGATTAGTTTACTGTGGAGAAAATTAGAGAAAAAGATGAAATTCATGATGAGTTTTTAATGAGAAACGTAAGAATCTAAGATGTCATACTCTTTGAATTGCCTGGGACTTTTCAATAGCAACTGTTCTTACCAGATAACTCATGAATGTTAGAGTCAATTACCTTTTACTTTAAAACGGGAAATGAGCTTCCTACACAATAGGATTTTAGAACGTTGAACTCACTCTTACTTTTCAAAGATAATTTTTTTATCGTACACAGTTTTCAACAGGAAACATTCTCAGTATTCACACAGTTCTAGCCCTTTGAATTTATGTTGGTTTTCAACAGGATATGATCCTAGTATATATCCTCTGATAGAACATTGAAATCACTCTTAGTTCACCATTGGAAATGTTCTTCGTAATGAAATTACAGAATATTGAATTAGGTGTTAGTCTTCAGTCTGAAAAGTTCTTTCCAAACAGCGGGACTACAGAACTTTGAATTCATGGTTAGAATTACAGAAGTCGAACTTCACCGTTAGTTTTGCCGGACAAACCTTGTTGGTACTCAAGCACCTTCTAATCTTTTCAGTTCATGGTTAGTTTTCATTACGAAACAGTACTAGTACATAACCCACTAATAGCACATTAAACTCACTCTTACTTTTCCATGGGATAAGTTTGTCCTAGGCAACAGGTTTGCAGAACATTGAATAGAACTTTACTATTCATCGGGAAATATTCACTTAGAAAACAGGACTATGCAACATTGAATACAGGCTTAGTTAGCAGTGGGATTAGTTAACTGTGGAGAAAATACAGAAAAACATGACATTCATGATGACTTGTCAATGAGATAAGTACGAATCCAAGCTGTCCTCTTCTTGGATTTCACGGTTATTTTTTAATAGCAACCGTTCCTACCATATAAGCGTTGAATAAAACTGTCAATTACAGTTATTTAAGACGGGAAATGAGCTTCCTACACCATAGGATCATAGAACGTTGATTTCGCTCTTACTTTTCAAAGAGAATTGTTTATTGTACACAGTTTTCAATGGAAAACATTCTCAGTATTCACACAGTTCTCGTTCTTTGAATTCAAATTGGTTTTCAACAGGAAATGTTCCTAGTATATAACCTCTGATAGAACTTTGAAATCAATCTCAGTTTACCATTGGAAATGTTCTTCGTAATGAAATTACAGAACATTGAATTCGCTGTTATGCTTCAGTGAGAAACGTTTAATTCAATTTAGCGGGACTACAGATCTTTAAAATCAGGGATAGATTTCAAAGGGCAATTGAACATTATACGCGATTGAATTACAGAACTCGAAGTTCACTGTTATTTTTCTTCCACAACCTACGTTGGTATTTAAGCAGCGTCTAATCTTTTCAGTTCATGGTTGGTTTTCATTAGCAAATAATCCTAGTACATACATGGCTAATAGCACATTGAATTCACTCTTAGTTTTCCAGGGGATAAGTTCTTCCTAGACAACAGGATTACAGAACATGGAGTTCAACTTTACTATTCATCTGGAAATGTTCAATTAGAAAACAGGACTATACAACATTGATTACAAGATTAGTTAGCAGTGGTATTGGTTTACTGTGGAGAAAATTCCAGAAAAACATGACATTCATGATGAGTCTTCAATGAGAAACCTAAGATCCAAGCTGTCGTACACTTGCAAATTAATACTGTTTCCTAATAGCAAGTGATCCTCCCACATAACCGGTGAATGAAATTGTCAATTACCCTTACTTTAAGAAAGGAAATGAGCTTACTACACCATAGGATCATAGAACGTTGATTTTGCTCTTTCTTTTCAAAGAGAATTGTTTATTGTACACAGTTTTCAACGGGAAGCATTCTCAGTATTCCCACAGTTCTAGCTCTTTGAATTCATGTTGGTTTTCAATAGGAAATGTTCCTAGTATATAACCTCTAATAGAACTTTGAAAACACTCTTAGTTTACCATTGGAAATGTTCTTCATAATGAAATTACAGAACATTGAATTCGCTGTTATGCTTCAGTGAGAAACGTTCAATTCAATTTAGTGGGACTACAGATCTTTAAACTCAGGGATAGATTTCAAAGGGCAATTGAACATTATACGCGATTGAATTACAGAACTCGAAGTTCACTGTTAGTTTTCTACCAAAACCTATGTTGGTATTTAAGCAGCTTCTAATCTTTTCAGTTCATGGTTGGTTTTCATTAGCAAATAATCCTAGTACATAAGCGGCTAATAGCACATTGAATTCACTCTTAGTTTTCCAGGGGATAAGTTCTTCCTAGACAACAGGATTACAGAACATGGAGTTCAACTTTACTATTCATCTGGAAATGTTCAATTAGAAAACAGGACTATACAACATTGAATAAAGACTTAGTTAGCAGTGGGGATTAGTTTACTGTAGAGAAAATTACAGAAAAACATGACATTCATGATAAGTTTTCAATGAGAAATGTAAGAATGCAAGCTGTCCTACTTTTGGAATTCACTGCTACTTTTCAATAGCAACTGTTCCTACCAGATAACTGGTTAATGTAACTGTAAACTACCCTTAGTTTATTACGGGAAATAGCTTCCTACTCCATAGGATCATAGATCATTGAATTCACTCTTACTCTTCAAAGAGAATTGCTTATTGTACACAGTTTTCAACAGGAATCATTCTCACTAGTCACACAGTTCTAGCCTTTGAAGCACTGTTGGTTTTCAAAAGGCAATGTCCCCAGCATATAACCTCTGATGGACCATTGAAATCACTCTTAGTTTACAATTGCAAATGTTCTTTGTAATGAAATTACAGAACATTCAATTCACTGTTAATTTTCCCTGAGAAACCTTCATTTCAAACGTCGGAACCTCAGTACTTTGACTTCACGGTGCAAATTACAGAACTCCAACTTCACCGTTAGTTTTAAGGGCAAACTTTCTTGGTACTCAAGCACCATCTAATCTTCTCAGTTCATTGTTAGTTTTCATTAGAATATCATCCTAGTACATACCCGCTAATAACACATTGAACTCACTCTTAGTATTCCATGGGATAAGTCCTTCCTAGACAACAAGTTTTCACAACATGGAATTCAACTATACTATTCATCGGGAAGTGTTCAATTAGAAAACAGGACTATACAACATTGAATAAAGACTTAGTTAGCAGTGGGGATTAGTTTACTGTAGAGAAAATTACAGAAAAACATGACATTCATGATAAGTTTTCAATGAGAAATGTAAGAATGCAAGCTGTCCTACTTTTGGAATTCACTGCTACTTTTCAATAGCAACTGATCCTACCAGATATCCGGTTAATGAAACTGACAATTACTTTTATTTTAAGACGGGAAATGGGTTTAATACATAATAGGATCATAGAACATTGAATTCGTTCTTACTTTTCAAAGAGAATTGTTTATTGTACACAGTTTTCAACAGGAAACCTTCTCAGTATTCACACAGTTCTAGCCCTTTGAATTCATGTTGTTATTCAACAAGAAATGTTCCTAGTGTATAACCTCTGATAGACCTTTGAAATCACTCTTAGATTACCATTGGAAATGTTCTTCGTAATATAATTACAGAACATCGAATTTGCTGTTAGTTTTCAGTAAGAAAACTTCATTGAACACAACGGGACTACAAAACATTGACTTCAGGATTAGATTTCAAAAGGCAATTGAACATGATATGCAATTGAATTAGACAAGTCAAACTTCACTGTTAGTTTTCATTGCACAACCTATTTTTGGTATTATAGCAGCTTCTAATCTGTTCTGTTCCCAGTTAGTATACATTAGCAAATGATCCTACTACTTAACCCACTAATAACACATTGAACTCACTCTTAGTTTTCAAAGAGAATTGTTTATTGTACATAGATTTCAACGGCAAGCCTTCTCAGTATTCACAGTCCTAGCCCTTTGAATCACTGTTTGTTTTCAACAGGAAATATTACCAGCATATAACCTTTGATGGAACTTTGAAATCACTCTTAGTTTACCATTGCAAATGTTCTTCGTAATGAAATAACAGAACATTTAATTCACTGTTGATTTTCAGTGAGAAACCTTTATTGAATACAGGCTTAGTTAGCAGTGGGATTATTTTACTGTGGAGAAAATTACAGAAAAACATGACATTCATTATGCATTTTCAATGAGAAATGTAAGAATCCAAGCTGTCTTACTCTTGGAAGTCAATGCTATTTTTCAATAGTGACTGATCCTACCAGATAACCAGTGAATGAAACTGTCAATTACCCTTACTTTAAGATGGGGAATGAGCTTTCTACACAATAGGATCATAGAACGTTGAATTCACTCCTACTTTTCAAGAAGGATTGTTTGTTGTACACAGTTTTCAATGGGAAACATTCAAACTTCTCTGTTTGTTTTCTTGCACAACCTATGTAGGTATTGAAGCAGCTTCTAATCTTTTCAGTTCATGGTTAGTTTTCATTAGTAAATGATCCTAGTATATAACCGGCTAATAACACATTGAATTCACTCTTAGTTTTCCAGGGAATAAGTTGTTCCTAGACAACAGGTTACAGAACATTGAATCGAAATTAAGTATTCATTGGGAAAGGTTCACTTAGAAAACAGGACTATGCAACATTCAATAAAGGCTTAGTTAGCAGTGCGATTAGTTTACTGTGGAGAAAATTACAGAAAAACATGACATTTATGATGAGTTTTCAAGGAGAAACGTAAGAATCCAAGCTGTACTACTCTTAGGATTCAATGCTATTGTTCAAGAGCAACTGATCCTACCAGATAACCGGTGAATGAAACTGTCAATTATCCTTACTTTAAGATGGGAAATGAGCTTGCTACTTCATAGGATCATAGAACGTTGAATTTGCACTTACTTTTCAAAGAGAATTATTTATTGTACACAGTTTTCAATGGGAAACATTCTCAGTATTCACACAGTTCTAGCCCTTTGAATTCATGTTGGTTTTCAACAGGAAATGTTCCTAGTATATAACCTCTGATAGAACTTTGATATCACTGTTAGTTTACCATGGGAAATGTTCTTCGTAATGTAATTACAGTACATTGAATTTGCTCTTAGTTTTCAGTAAGAACCATTCATTTCACACAGTGGGACTACAGCACTTTGACTTCAAGGTTAGATTTCACAAGTCAATTTTACATTATACACATTTGAATTACAGAACTTGAACTTCACTGTTAGTTTTCCAGGCCAACTTTATTGGTACTAAAGCACCTTCTAATCCTTTCAGTTCATGGTTAGTTTTCTTTAGCAAATGATCCTAGTACATAACCCGCTAATAGCACATTGAACTCATTCTTAGTTTTCCATGGGTTATGTTCTTCCTAGACAACAGGTTTACAGAACATGGAGTTCAACTTTTCTATTCATTGGGAAATGTTCACTTAGAGAACAGCACTATACAACATTGAATACAGGCTTAGTTAGCAGTGGGATTAGTTCACTGTGGAGAAAATTAGAGAAAAACATGACATTCATGATGAGTTTTCAAGGAGAAAAGTAAGAATCCAAGCTGTCCTACTCTTGGAATTCAAGGCTATTTTTCAATAGTAGCTGATCCTACAAGACAACTGGGTAATTAAACTGTCAATTACACTTACGGGAAATGAGATTCCTAAACAATAGGATCATAGAACATTGAATTCACTCTTACTTTTCAAAGAGAATTGTTTATTGTACACAGTTTTCAATGGGAAACATTCTCACTAGTCACACAGTTCTAGCCCTTTGAATCACTGTTGGTTTTCAACAGGAAATGTTCCCAGCATATAACCTCTGATGGAACTTTGAAATCACTCTTAGTTTACCATTGCAAATGTTCTTCTTAATGAAATTACAGAACATTCAATTCACTGTTGATTTTCAGTGAAAAACCTTCATTTCAAACAGCACAAGTACAGAACATTTAATTCAAGGTTAGAATTACAGAACACCAAATTCACCATTACCTTTCATGGGCAAACCTTGTTGGTACTCAACCACCTGCTAATCTTTTCAGTTCATGGTTAGTTTTCATTAGCAAATGATCCTAGTACATAACCCGCTAATAGCACATTGAACTCATTCAGTGTTATCCATGATATAAGTTCTTCCTAGACAACAAGTTTGAGAACATGGAGTTCAACTTTACTATTCATCGGGGAATGTTCACATAGAAAACACGACTATACAACATTGAATACAGGCTTAGTTAGCAGTGGGTTTAGTTTACTGTGGATAAAGTTACAGAAAAAAATGACTTTGACAATGAGTTTTCAATGAGAAACATAAGAATCTAAGCTGTCCTAACTTTTATGTTTATTGTACACAGTTGTCAAGGGGAAACATTCCCAGTATTCACACAGTTCAAGACCTCTGAATCCATGTTGGTTTTCAACAGGAAATGTTCCTAGTATATAACCTCTGATAGAACTTTGAAATCACTTTTAGCTTACCATTTGAAATGTTCTTCGTAATGAAGTTACAGAACATTGAATTTCTATTAGTCTTCTGTGAGAACGTTCATTTCAAACAGCGGGACTACAGAACTTTGAATTCAGGGATAGAATTCAAAGGGCAATTGAATATTATATGTGGAGAGCTGCGATGTGCAGTGCCCTAAAGATGGCGTCAGTTTCCGCCTTCTTGTAGCCCGAAACTGTGCACTCTCTGGGATATACAAGTCCTTATTTGGCTTGGGCTGCTTAACTAATTCTGCTTCCTTAATCATAGACCTATCTGCATGGGCCACATGGCTCACTAGGGTTGGCTAGCTCAGGAATACTTAGCTTTTGGTTCGGCTCTCCCCGGGGTCAGAAGATTGTTCAAGATTCCTGAATTAACTGCTTAAGGAAGAGCTGTCGGGTCATGTCATTCTTGCTGGTCGAGGTGGTCGCAACAAGTGGTGGCCCATATGGGGAACCTCTTTCTCGAAGGAGGCTCAGAACTTTTTGCAGTCAGGGCAGCGCTGGTAAATTCCCTAAAGTAAGGTGGGACAATAAAGATCGTGGGGAAGCGACAACTTGTGCTCTACTCTGTAGATAAAGAGAGAATGAAGAAGAGTTCGTTGTGATAGAGAACCGAATGTAAAGTCACTGAGGCCAGTTAGCAGAATAAAAGGTAAAAGTAATATGGGCGCTTCTCATTCACACCCAATTTTTTTGGCTCTTCAGGAGCAGCTTTTGTCAAAGAATTTATAAAAGTTAAGAAAAGTATCCTAGAGAGATTTTTGAATGAGTGTGATACTTTACTGTGGAGAAAATTACAGAAAAACATGACAATAATAGTGAGTTTTCAATGAGAAATGAAAGGATCCAAGCTGTCCTACCCTTGGAATTCAATGCTATTTTTCAATAGCAACTGATCCTACGAGATAACCGGTGAATGAAACCCTCAATTACCATTACTTTAAGATGAGAAATGAGCTTCCTACACAATAAGATCATAGAACATTGAATTAGCTCTTACTTTTCAAAGAGCATTGTTTATTGTACACAGTTTTCAATGGGAAACATTCTCAGTATTCACACAGTTTTAGCGCTTTGATTTCATGTTGGTTGTCAACCGGAAATGTTCCTAGTATATAACCTCTGATAGAATTTGACATCACACTTAGTTTATCATTGGAAATGTTCTTCTTTATGAAATTACAGAACATTGAATTCTCTGTTAGTCTTCAGTGAGAAATGATAATTTCAGACAGAGGGACTACAGAACATTGAATTCTGGGATAGATTTCAAAGGGCAATTGAATATTA
Source organism: Jaculus jaculus (assembly GCF_020740685.1). Taxonomy (NCBI): domain Eukaryota; kingdom Metazoa; phylum Chordata; class Mammalia; order Rodentia; family Dipodidae; genus Jaculus; species Jaculus jaculus. The sequence continues at coordinate 30,402,522 of NC_059103.1, forward strand.
TACACAATTGAATTACAGAACTCTAACTTCTCTGTTAGTTTTCTTGCACATCCTATGTTGGTATTGAAGCAACTTCTAATCTTTTCAGTTCACTGTTAGTTATCATTAGTAAATGATCCTAGTACATAACCGGCTAATACCATATTGAATTCACTCTTAGTTTTCCAGGGGATACGTTCTTCCTAGACAACAGATTCACAGAACATTGCATTGAAGTTTATTATTCATTGGGTAATTTTCACTTAGAAAATAGGACTATGCAACATTGAGTACAGGCTTAGTTAGCAGGGGGATTATTTTACTGTGGAGAAAATTACAGAAAAACATGACATTCATGATGAGTTTTCAATGAGAAACGTAAGGATCCAAGCTGTCCTCCTCTTGGAATTCAATGCTATTGTTCAATAGCAATTGATCCTACCAGATAACCGGTTAATATAACTGTCAAATACCCTTAGTTTATGACCGGAAATGAGCTTCCTACTCCATAGGAACATATATCGTTGAATTCGCTCTTACTTCAAAGAGAATTTTTTATTGTACACAGTTTTCACCGAGAAACATTCTCACTAGTCACATATTTCTAGCCCTTGAAATCACTGTTGGTTTTCAACAGGAAATGTTCCCAGCATAAAACCTGTGATGGAACATTGAGAACACAATTAGTTTACCATTGCAAATATTCTTTGTAATGAAATTACAGAACATTCAATTCACTGTTGATTTTCAGTGAGAAACCTTCATTTCAACCAGCGGAACTACAGAACTTTGAATTCACGGTTAGAATTACAGAACTCGAACTTCACCGTTAATTTTTGCGGGCAAACCTTGTTGTTACTCAAGCACCTTCTAATCTTTTCAGCTCACGGTTAGTTTTCCTTAGTAAATGATCCTAGTCCATAACCGGCTAATAGCACATTGAATTCACTCTTAGTATTCCAGGGAATAAGTTCTTCCTAAACAACAGGTTTACGGAACATTGAATTGAACTTTACTATTCATTGGGAAATGTTCACTTAGAAAACAGGACTATGCAACATTGAAAACAGGCTTAGTTAGCACTGGGATTACTTTACTGTGGAGAAAATTACAAAAAGCATGACAATAATAATGAGTTTTCAAAGAGAAACGAAAGGAACCTAGCCTGTTACCCTTGGAATTCAATGCTATTTTTCAATAGCAACTGATCCTACCAGAAAACAGGTGAATGAAACTCTCAATTACCATTACTTTAGGACGGGAAATAAGGTCCCTACACAATAGGATGATAGAACGTTGAATTTGCTCTTAATTTTCAAAGAGCATTGTTTATTGTACACAGTTTTCAATGGGAAACATTCTCAGTATTCACACAGTTTTAGTGCTTTGATTTCATGTTGGATGTCAACCAGAAATGTTCCTTTTATATAACCTCTGATAGCATATGACATCACACTTAATTTATCATTGGAAATGTTCTTCTTAATGAAATTACAGAACATTGAATTCGCTGTTAGTCTTCAGTGAGAAATGATCATTTCAGACAGAGGGACTACAGAACATTGAATTCTGGGATAGATTTCAAAGGGCAATTGAATATTATACACAATTGAATTACAGAACTCGAACTTCTCTGTTAGTGTTCTTGCACAACCTATGTTGGTATTGCAGCATCTTCTAATCTTTTCAGTTCACCGTTAGTTATCATTAGTAAATGATCCTAGTACATAACCGGCTAATAGCATATTGAATTCACTCTTAGTTTTCCAGGGCATAAGTTCTTCCTAGACAAGAGGTTAACGGAACATTGAATTGAACTTTATTATTGGTTGGGAAATGTTTACTTATAAAACAGGACTTTGCAAAATTGAATCCAGGCTTAGATAGGAATGCGGATTTGTTTCCAGTAAAGAACAGGACAGAAAAACATGACATTCACTATGAGTTTTCAATGGGAAATGAAAGAATTCAACTGTCCTACACTTTGAATTCCCTGGGATTTTTCAATAGCAACTGTTCCTACCAGATATCCAGAGAATGTAACTGTCAATTACCCATTTTTGTGATGGGAAATGATCATCCGACTCCATAGGATGATAGATCGTTGAATTATCTCTTACTTTTCAAAGAGAATTGTTTACTGTACACAGTTTTCAACGGGAAACATTCACACTAGTCACACAGTTCTAGCCCTTTGAAACACTGTTAGTTTTCAACAGGAAAGGTTCCCAGCATAGAACCTCTGATAGAACTTTGAAATCACTCTTAGTTTACCATTGCAAATGTTCTTCTTAATGAAATTACAGAACATTCAATTCACTGTTGATTTTCAGTGAGAAACCATCATTTCAAACAGCGGAACTACATAACTTTGAATTCATGGTTAGAATTGCAGAACTAGAACTTCACCATTAGTTTTCACTGCAATCCTTGTTGGTATTCAAGCCCCTTCTAATCTTTTCAGTTCATGGTTAGTTTTCATTAGCAAATACCTAGTACATAACCGGCTAATAGCACATTGAATTCACTCTTAGTTTTCCAGGGGATACGTTCTTCTTAGACAACAGGTTCACAGAACATTGAATTGAAGTTTACTATTCATCAGTCCATTTTCTTAGAAAACAGGACTATGCAATATTGAGTACAGGCTTAGTTAGCAGTGGGATTAGTTTACTGTGGAGAAAATTACAGAAAACATGACATTCATGATGAGTTTTCAATGAGAAACGTAAGGATCCAAGCTGTCCTCCTCTTGGAATTCAGTGCTATTTTTCAATAGCACGGGATCCTAACACATAACTGGTGAATGAAATTATCAATTTCCCTTACTTTAAGAAAGGAAATTAGCTTCCTTCACAATAGGATCATAGAACGTTGAATTTGCTCTTACTTTTCAAAGAGAATTGTTTATTGTACACTGTTTTCAATGGAAAACATCCTCAGTATTCACACAGTTCTAGTTCTTTGAATTCAAATTGGTTTTCAACAGGAAATGTTCCTAGTATATAACCTCTGATAGAACTTTGAAATCACTCTTAGTTTACCATTGGCAATGTTCTTCTTAATGAAATTAGAGAACATTCAATTCTCTGTTAGTCTTCTCTGAGAATCGCTCAGTTCAAAGAGCAGGACTACAAAACTTTGAATTCTGGGATAGATTTCAAAGGACAATTGAATATTATACAGAATTGAATTACAGAACTCGAGTTTCTCTCTTAGTTTTCTTGCACAACCTATGTTGGTATTGAAGCAGTTTCTAATCTTTTCAGTTCACGGTTTGTTTTCATTGGTTAATGATCCTAGTACATAACCAGCTATATAGCACAATGAATTCACTCTTAGTTTTCCAGGGAATACGTTCTTACTAGACAACAGGTTCACAGAACATTGAATTGAACTTTACTATTCATCGGGAAATTTATCTTAGAAAACAAGACTCTGCAACATTGAATACAGGCTTAGTTAGCACTGGGATTAGTTTACTGTGGAGAAAATTACAGAAAAACATGACATTCATTATGAGTTTTCAAGGAGAAACGTAAGAATACAAGATGTCCTACACTTTGAATTCCCTCTTATTTTTCAATGGCAACTGATCCTACCAGATAACCAGTGAATGAAACTGTCATTACCCTAACTTTAAGACTAGAAATGAGCCTCCTACACAATAGGATGATAGAACGTTGAATTCGCTCTTTCTATTCAAAGAGAATTGTTTATTGTACAGTTTTCAACAGCAAACATTCTCAGTATTCCCACAGTTGCAGCCCTTTGAATTCATGTTGGATTTAAACAGGAAATGTTCCTAGTATATAACCTCTGATAGAACTTTGAAATCACTCTTAGTTTACCATTGGCAATGTTCTTCTTAATGAAATTAGTGAACATTGAATTCTCTGTTAGTCTTCAGTGAGAATCGTTCAGTTCAAAGAGCAGGACTACAGAACTTTGAATTCAGGGATAGATTTCAAAGGGCAATTGAATATTATACACAGTTGAATTACAGAAATCGAACTTCTCTGTTAGTTTTCTTGCAGAACCTATGTTGGTATTGAAGCAGTTTCTAATCTTTTCAGTTCACGGTTTGTTTTTATTGGTTAATGATCCTAGTACATTACCAGCTATATAGCACAATGAATTCACTCTTAGTTTTCCAGGGGATACTTTCTTCCTAGACAACAGGTTCACAGAATATTGAATTGAACTGTACTATTTATCGAGAAAGGTTCACTTAGAAAACAGGACTCTGCAACATTGAATACAGGCTTAGTTAGCAGTGGAAGTAGTTTACTTTGGAAAAAATTACAGAAAAACATGATATTTGTGCTGAGTTTTCAATGAGAAATGTAAGAATCCAAGCTGTTCTACTCTTTGAATTCAAACCTATTTTTCAATAGCAACTGTTCTTACCAGATAACCGTTGTATAAAACTGTGAATTACCCTTACTTTAAGATGTGAAATGAGCTTCCTACACAATATGATCATAGAATGTTGAATTCGCTTTTACCTTTCAACGAGAATTGTTTTTTGTACACAGGTTTCAATGGGAAACATTCTCAGAATTGAGACAGTTCTAGCCCTTTAAATTCATGTTGGTTTTAAGAGGAAATGTTCCCAGTATATAACCTGTGATAGAAAAAATCAATGTTATTTTACCATTTGAAATATTCTTACTAATGAAATTACACAACATTGAATTCACTGTTAGTCTTCATTGAGAAACATTTATTTCAAATAGCGGGACTACAGACCTTTGAACTCAGGGCTAGATTTCAAAGGGCAATTGAATATTATACACAATTGAATTACAGAACTCGAATTTCTCTGTTAGTTTTCTTGCACAACCTATGTTGGTATTGAAGCAGCATCTAATCTTTTCAGTTCATGGTTAGTTTTCATTACTAAATGATGCTAGTACATAACCGTCTAATAGCACATTGCATTCACTCTTAGTTTTAAAGGGGATAAGTACTTTCTAGACAACAGGTTTATGGATTATTGAATTGAAATTTACTATTCATCGGGAAATGTTCACTTAGAAAACAGGGCTATGCAACATTGAATAGAGGCTCAGTTAGTAATACAGATTTGGTTAAAGTAGAAAACAGGACAGAAAAACATGACATACACGGTGAGTTTTCAATGAGAAACGAATGAATCCAAGATGTCCTACTCTTTGAATTCCCTGGGATTTTTCAATACCAACTGTTCCTACCAGGTAACCAGTGAATATAACTTTCAATTACCCTTAGTTTATGACAGGTAATGAGCTTCCAACTCCATAGGATCATTGATTGTTGAATTCGCTCTTACTTATCAAAGAGAATTGTTTATTGAACATTTATCAATGGGAAACATTCTCACTAGTCACACAGTTCTCGCCATTTGAATAACTGTTGGTTTTCAACAGGAAATGTTCCCAGCATATAACCTCTGATAGAACTTTGAAATCACTCTTAGTTTACCATTGCAAATGTTCTTCTTAATGAAATTACAGAACATTCAATTCACTGTTGATTTTCAGTGAGAAACCTTCATTTCAAATTGCAGAACTACAGAACTTTGAATTCATTTTTAGAATTTCAGCTCTTTGTTTTGTCAATTGCCTTAATTGTTTCTGTGGTTTCCAATTCATTAATTTCTGCTCGGCTGTTAATTATTTCTTTCCTTCTGGAGCTCTTTGGGTTGGATTTTTCTTGTTTTTCCAGTGCCTTTAGGTGGATGGTTAGGCTATTGATTTGCGATCTTTCTGTCTTTTTTATGAAGGCATTGAGTGCTATGAATTTTCCCCTGAGGACTGCCTTCATTGTGTCCCATAACTTTTGTATGATGTGTTCTCATTGTCATTCGATTCCAGGAAATTTGCAATTTCCTTTTTTATTTCATCCACTAGACATTTATTGTTTATGAGTGTGCTATTCACTTTCCAGTTGCTGTTGGGGATTTTTTTTTTTTTTTCGGTGTTGATTTCTAGGAATATAGCATTATGATCTGATATCATGCAGGGAATTATGTCGATTTTCCTAAATATGTGGAGGCAGTCTTTATGACCCAGTATATGGTCTATTTTAGAGAATGTTCCATGGGCCACTGAGAAGAACGTATAGTCTGTGGATTTGGGGTGGAAAGTTTTGTAGATATCTGTTAGGTCTAAATGCTCTATGGTTTTGTTGAGCTCTCTTACTTCCCTGTTGAGCTTCTGTTTGGATGATCTGTCTACTACTGATAATGGTGTGTTAAGGTCCCCAGCTATGATGGTGTTGGTGGTTATTTCTGTTTTATTGTCAAGTAAGTTTTGTTTTATGAACTGTGGACCCCCTGTGTTTGGTGCATGAAGATTTATGATTGTAATATCCTTCTTTGTCTTTTTTGATTGTTTTCAGTTTGAAGTCTATTTTATCTGATATTAATATAGCTACACCTGCTTGTTTCTTATTTCCCTTTGCTTGAAATATTGTTTTCCTCCCTTTCATCCTGAGGAGTATTGTGTCTTTAGTGGTAAGGTGGGTCTCTTGAAGGCAGCAGATTGAGGGGTGTATTTTTTATCCACCCTGTGAGCTTGTGTCTCTTGATGGGTGAATTAAGGCCATTAATATTTAGGGTTATGACTGTGAGATTTGATTTGATCCCTGCCATGTTCTGGTGGTAGAGGTGTATTGGCATTTCCATGGAGTGTAGCATTTTCTCTATCTAATCTGGGTTTGGTTGCTGTGATCTGCTTCTTGTAGGCATTTGTGTTTGGTTATTTGTTTCTTCTCTGTGGAGAATTTCCTGGAATACTTTCTGTAGGTTTGGTTTTGTATTCATATAATTGTAAAGCTGAGTTTTGTCATGGAAAGTTTTCCTTTCACCATCTATTAAAAGGGAGACTTTTGCTGGGTAGAATAGTTTGGGTTGGAAGCCATAGTTTGTTAGAGTTTGGAGAGTTTTATTCCAGGCCCTTCTAGATTTCAGGGTTTCCATTGAGAAGTCTGAAGTAATTCTGATGGGGTTTCCTTTGAAAGTGGTGTGCTGTTTTTCCCTAGCTGCTTTTAGGATTTTCTCTTTGGTGTCAATGTTTAGAGTCTTAATGATAGTATGTCTTGGTTAGTTTCTCCTTGGGTCTAGTCTGTTAGGAGTTTTGTATGCTTCTTGTGCCTTGATTGGCCTTTCTTTTAAGAGATGGGGGAAGTTTTCTTTAATTATTGTGTTAAATAAGTTCTCCATGCCTTGTTCTGAAATTCTTCTCCCTCTGGTATTCCAATGATTCTGATATTAGGACGTTTAAATGTATCCCACAATTCTCTCCTGTTCTGTTCACAGGAACTTTTGAACTTACTGAAATTTTTGAACTCTCGAACTGTTTCTTCCATCCTGTCTTCCAGATCAGAGTTTCTATCTTCCACTTCGCTGACTCTATTCTTGAGGGCCTCTAGTGAGTTTTGGACTTGTTCAATTAAGTTTGCATTTTCTACTACATTCCTATGTATCACTTCCATCGCTTTGTCCAGCTCCCTTTTTGTCTCATTTTCTGATTTTCTTGTTGATTCTTGGAAATCATCTTTGCATTTTTTTATGTTTTCATTTAGTGTGGCCAGCTATTTTTAAGGTCCTCTTTTTTTTCACTCTCCTTCAACTCTCTTAGCTCTCTTTGAATTCCTTCTAGTGTCTTATCATATTACTCTAGCTTAGTGATTGTAGCATCCACACGATTATCTGTCCTTCGTAGCTTTCCTGCCAGTTCTAGCAGTAGATTTGTCAGGGTTGCATTGTTCATAGCTTTCACTTGATGTTCTGATCCTAAACACTATTCTATGTGTTGGTTAGTTGTGGTCCTTTTTGGACTGGGTGATCTGTCTGGTTTTTCTTGCATTTTATTTTTCGTGTTATTTCTTTAGCGCTGTGGTCTAACCATGTCAGTGTATGGGCAGGTAGGTAGGTGGAGCAGCCTGGGATCTAGCTTAATGAGAATCCAAGGCAGCCTGGGGCAGTTACAAATAGCCTAGATTTTTGCTCTATCTTTCCGGCAGGCAAGCTATCATAGCACAGCAGCAGGGGTGTGGCAGCAGCCTAAACAAGGCAGAGGAGGCCCCACGGGTGTGGGAACCGAGCACAGCGTGGCTGGCCAACACGCAGGATCAGAGCACAAAGGCTGATATACCCGTGTGTCAGCACAGAAGGCTGGCAGGTTCAAGATGGACTGGCATTAGCATGAACAGAGCACAGCCGCATGGCACGGGGCGCAGTGCATGGAGTGTGGGGCGTGGAGCACGGCGGCTGTCAATGTGTGGGTAGACTACCCACTCTAGGGGGGATGCATTCTTCACTGTTTTTCTCCACTCTGTGCCCTACCCCGGGTAAGAAGACCTGATAACCCTTAATTTCTTGCCTTTCTTTACCCGGGGAGAGCGGAGGATGCGGGGCACGTGGGCGGATGTAGGAGCGCCGGGGTCGGTGTATGTTTGCACGGGAGTGACAGGGAGTGCCGCGTCTCCTCGAGGGGCTCTGGGATGTGTGCTTCCCTGTTTTTCCCCTCTCTGTGCACTCCCACTGGCAAAAAGACCCTGTTAGCCCTTAATTTCTTCCCTCTTTCTCCCTGGTATCTGGAGTGCAGCTAGGCGATGGCGATCTTGCACTGTTAGTTTTCTTACACAAACAATGTTGGCATTGAAGCAGCTTCTAATCTTTTCAGTTCATGGTTAGTTTTCATTACAAATGATTCATGTTGGTTTTCAACAGGAAATGTTCCTAGTATATAACCTCTGATAGAACTTTTAAACCACTCTTAGTTTACCATTGGAAATGTTCTCGTCATGAAATTACAGAATATTTAATTCGCTCTTAGTCTTCAGTGAGATACGTTCATTTCAAACAGCGGGACTACAGAACTTTGAATTCAGGGATAGATTTCAAAGGGCAATTGAGTATTATACACAATTAAATTACAGAACTCGATCTTCTCTGTTAGTTTTCTTGCACAACCTATGTTCGTTTGGAAGCAGCTTCTAATCTTGTCAGTTCACGTTTAGTTTTCATTAGTAAATGATCCTAGTACATACCTGGCTAATGGCACATTGAATTCACTCTTAGTTTTCCAGGGGATAAGTTCTTCCTAGACAACAGGTTTACGGAACATAGAATTGAACATTATTATTCCTCGAGAAATGTTCACTTAGAAAACAGGACTATGCAACATTGAATACAGGCTTAGTTAGGAATGCGGAGTTGTTTACAGTAGAGAACGGGACAGAAAAACATACATTCACGATGAGTTTTCCATGAGAAGCGAAAGAATCTAAGACGTCGTATTCTTTGAATTCCCTGTGATTTTTCAATAGCAACTGCTGCTACCAGATAACCGGTGAATGTAACTGTCAATTACCCTTAGTTTATTACGGGAAATGAGCCTCCTAATACATAGGATCATAGATCATTGAATTCGCTCTTACTTAACAAAGAGAATTGTTTATTGTACACAGTTTTCAATGGAAACATTCTCACTAGTCACAAAGTTCTAGCCCTTTGAATCACTGTTGGTTTTCAACCGGAAATGTTCTCAGCATATAACCTATGATTGAACTTTCAAATCACTCTTAGTTTACCATTGCAAATGTTCTTCTTAATGAAATTACAGAACATGTAATTCACTGTTGATTTTCATTGAGAAACCTTCATTTCAAACAGCAGAACTACAGAACTTTGAATTCAAAGTGAGAATTACAGAACTCAAAGTTTACCGTTAGTTTTCGCGGGCAAATCTTGTTGGTACTCCAGCACCTTCTAATCTTTTCAGTTCATGGTTAGTTTTCATTACCAAGTGATCCTAGTACAAAACTGGCTAATTGCACATTTAATTCACTCTTAGTTTTCCAGGGGATAAGTTCTTCCTAGGCAACCGGTTTGTGGAACATTGAATTGAACTTTACTATTCATCAGGAAATGTTCACTTAGAAAACAGGACTATGCAACGTTGAATACAGGCTAAGTAAGGAATGCAGATTTGTTTGCTGTAGAGAACAGATCAGAAAAAACATGACTTTTACGATGAATGTTCAATGAGAAACGTAAGAATCCAAAATGTCCTTGTCTTTGAATTCACTGTTATTTTCAATAGCAAGTGTTCCTACCAGATAACCGGTGAATGTAACTGTCAGTTACCCTTAGTTTATGATAGCAAATGAGCTTCCTACTCCATAGTATCATAGATTGTTGAATTCTCTCTTCCTTTTCAAAGAGAATTGTTTATTGTACAGAGTTTTCAACGGGAAACATTCTCAGTAGTCACACAGCTCTAGCCCTATGAATCACTATTGGTTTTCAACAGGAAATGTTCCCAGCATATTACCTCTGATAGTACTTTGAAATCACTCTAGTTTACCATTGCAAATGTTCTTCTTAATAAAATTACAGAACATACAAATCACTGTTGATTTTCAGTGAGAAACCTTCATTTCAAAGAGCAGTACTACAGAACTTTGAAATCACGGTGGGAATTACAGAACTCTAAATCCACCGTTAGTTTTTGCGGTCAAAACTTGTTGGTACTCAAGCACCTTGTAATCTTTTCACTTCATGGTTAGTTTCCATTAGTAAATGATCCTAGTCCATAACCTGGTATTAGCACATTGAATTCACTCTTAGTGTTCGAGGGGATATGTTGTTCCTAGAAAACAGGTTCACAGAAAGTTGAATTGAACTTTAGTATTCATCAGGAAATGTTCACTTAGAAAGCAGGACTATGCAACATTGAATAAAGGCTTAGTTTACAGTGGGATTAGTTTACTGTGGAGAAAATTACAAAAAAGCATGACATTCATGATGAGTTTTCAATGACAAACCTCAGAATCCACGTTGTCTTGCTCTTGGACTTAAATGCTATTTTTCAATAGCAACTGATCCTACCAGATAACCGGTGAATGAAACTGTCAATTACCCTTACCTTAAGATGGGAAATGAGCTTCCTACATAATAGGATCATAGAATGTTGAATTCGTTCTTACTTTTCAAAGAGAATTGTTTATTGTACACAGTTTTCAACAAGAAACATTCTCAGTATTCACACAGTTCTAGCCCTTTGAATTCATGTTGGTTTTCAACAGGAAAAGTTCCTAGTATATAACCTCTGATAGAACTTTGAAATCGGGATGGTGATGCGGCTAAGCAGTTAAGCGTTTGCCTGTGAAGCCTAAGTACCTGGATCAAGGCTCGGTTCTCCATGTCCCACGTTAGCCAGATGCACAAGGGGCACACCCATCTGGAGTTCTTTAGCACAGGCTGGAAGTCCTGGCGAGCCCATTCTCTCTCTCCCTCTATCTGTCTTTCTCTCTGTGTCTGTCTCTCTCAAACAAATAAATAAAAATTTTAAAAAATATATATTTAGAATGTTGAAATTACTCTTAGTATACCATTGGAAATATTCTTCGTAATGAAATTACAGAACATTGAATTCGCTGTTAGTCTTCAGTGAGAAACTTTCATTTCAAACAGCAGGACTACACAATTGAATTAGAGAACTCGAACTTCACTGTTAGTTTTCTTGCACAACCAATGTTGGTATTGAAGCAGCTTCTAATCTTTTCACTGCACGGTTAATTTTCATTAGCAAATGATCGTAGTATATAACTGGATAATAGTACATTGAATTCACTCTTAGTTTTCCAGGGAATAAATTCTTCCCAGACAAGAGGTTTACGGAACATTGAATTGAAATTTACTATTCATCGGGAAATGATCACTTAGAAAACAGGACTATGCAACATTGAATCCTGGCTGAGTTAGGAATGTGGATTTGTTCATTGTAGACGACAGAACAGAAAAACATGACATTCACAATGAGATTTCAATGATAAATGAAAGAATCCAAGCTGTCCAACTCTTTGAATTTACTGTTCTTTTTCTCTAACAACTGTTCCTACCAGATAACCAGTGGATGTAACTGTCAACTACCCTTAGTTTATGACGGGAAAGGAGCTTCCTACTCCTTAGGATCATAGATCATTGAATTCACACTTACTTTTCAAGGAGAATTGTTTATTTTACACAGTTTTCAACGGGAATCATTCTCAGTATTCACACAGTTCTAGACCTTTGAATTCATGTTGGTTTTCAACACGAAATGTTCCTAGTATATCACCTCTGATAGAACATTGAAATCACTCTTAGTTTACCATTGGAAATGTTCTTCATAATTAAATTACAGAACATTGAATTACAGAACTCGAACTTCACTGTTTGTTTTCTTGCACAAACTATGTTGGTATTGAAGCAGCTTCTATGATAATGATCCTAGTACAGAACTGGCTAATAGCACATTGAATTCACTCTGAGTTTTCCAGGGGATACGTTCTTCCTAGACAACAGGTTCACAGAACATTGAATTGAACTTTTCTATTCATCGGGTAATGTTCACTTAGAAAACAGGGCTATGCAACATTGAATACAGGTAGATTTGTTTACTGTAGAGTACAGGACAGAAAAACATGACATTCATGATGAGTTTTCACTGAGAAACATAAGAATCCAAGCTGTGCTACTATTTGTGTTCACGGATCTTTTCAATAGCAACTGTTCCAACCAGATAAGTGGTGAATGAAACTGTCAATTACCCTTACTTGAACACGGGAAATGAGCTTCCTGAACATAACAGTTTTCAACAGGTAACATTTTCACTATTCACAGAGTTCTAGCCCTTTGAACTCACTCTTTGTTTTCCATAGGATAAGTTCTTCCTAGACAACAGGTTTACAGACCATTGAGTTCAACTTTACTATTTACTAGTTAGCAGTGGGATTAGTGTACTGTGGAGAAAATTACAGAAAGCCATGACATTCATGATGAGTTTTCAATGAGAAACGTAGGAATCCAAGCTGTCCTACTCTTGGAATTCAATGCTATTTCAATAGGAAATGATCCTACCAGATAACTGGTGAATGAACCGGTCATTTACCCTTACTTTAGGACGGAAAATGAGCTTCCTACACAATAGGATCATAGAACGTTGAATTCACTCTTACTTTCAAAGAGAATTGTTTATTGTACACAGTTTTCAACGGGAATAATTCTCAGTATTCACACAGTTCTTGCCCTTTGAATTCATGTTGGTTTTCAACAAGAAATGTTCCTAGTATATAAACTCTGATAGAACATTGAAATCACTCTTAGTTTACCATTGGAAATGTTCTTCGTAATGAAATTACAGAACATTGAATTACAGAACTTGAACTTCACTGTTAGTTTTATTGCACAACCTATGTTGGTATTGAAGCAGCTTCTAATATAATGATCCTAGTACAGAACCGGCTAATAGCACATTGAATTCACTCTGAGTTTTCCAGGGGATACGTTCTTCCTAGACAACATGTTCACAGAACATTGAATTGAACTTTACTATTCATCGGGAAATGTTCACTTAGAAAACAGGGCTATGCAACATTGAATACAGGCAGATTTGTTTACTGTAGAGAACAGGACAGATAAACATGACATTCACGATGAGTGTTCAGTGGGAAACATAAGAATCCAAGCTGTGCTACTATTTGAATTCACTGTTGTTTTTCAATAGCAACTGTTAGTACAAGATAAGCAGTGAATGAAACTGTCAATTACCCTTACTTTAAGATAGGAATTGAACTTCCTACACATAACAGTTTTCAACAGGAAACATTCTCACTATTCACAAAGTTCTAGCCCTTTGAACTCACTCTTTGTTTTCCATGGGATAAGTTCTTCCTAGACAACAGGTTTACAGACCTTGAGTTCATCTTTACCATTCACTAGTTAGCAGTGGGATTACTTTACTGTGGAGAAAAGTACAGAAAACCATGACATTCATGATGAGTTTGCAATGAGAAAAGTAAGAATCCAAGCTGTCCTTCTCCTGGAATTCAATTCTATTTTTCAATAGCAACAGTTCCTACCAGATAACTGGTGAAGGGAACTGTCACATACCCTTACTTTAAGACGGGAAATGAGCTTCCTACAGAATAGGATCATCAAACGTTGAATTCGCTGTTAATTATCAAAGAGAATTGTTTATTGTAGACAGTTTTCAACGGGAAACATTCTCAGTATTCACACAGTTTCTAGCCCTTTGAATTCATATTGGCTTCAACAGGTAATATTCCTAGTATATAACCAATGATAGGACATTAAAATCACTCTCAGTTTACTATTGCCAATGTTCTTCATAATGAAATTACAGAACATTCAATTCACTGTTGATTTTCAGTGAGAAAACTACATTTCAAACAGCGGAACTACAGAACTTTGAATACACGCTTAGAAGTACAGAACTGGAACTTCACCGTTAGTTTTCGCCGGCAAAATTTGTTGGTACTCGAGCACCTTCTAATCTTTTCAGTTCATGGTTAGTTTTCATTAGCAAATGATCCTAGTACATAACTCGCTAATAGTACATTGCACACACTCTTAGTTTCCCATGGGAATAGTTCTTCCTAGACAACAGGTTTACAGAACATGGAGTTCAACTTTCCTATTCATTGGGAAATGTTCACTTAGAAAACAGGACTATAGAACATTGAATACAGGCTTAGTAGGCAGTGGGACTAGTTTACTGTGGAGAAAATTCCAGAAAAACATGACATTCATGATGAGTTTTCAATGAGAAACGTAAGAAGCCAAGCAGTCCAACTCTTGGAATTCAATGCTATTTCAATAGGAGCAGATCCTACCAGATAACCGGTGAATGAACCAGTCAATTACCCTTACTTTAGGACAGGAAATGAGCTTCCTGCACAATAGGATCATAGAACGTTGAATTCGCTCTTACTTATCAAAGAGAATTGTTTATTGTACACAGTTTTCAATGGGAAACATTCTCAGTATTCACACAGTTTCTAGCCCTTTGAATTCATGTTGACTTCAACATGTAATGTTCCTAGTATATAACCTATGATAGAACTTTGAAATCACTCTTAGTTTACCATTGGAAATGTTCTTCGTAATGAAATTACAGAACATTGAATTCGCTGTTAGTCTTCAGTTAGAAATGTTCATTTCAAACAGCGGGTCTACAGAACTTTGAATTCAGGGATAGATTTCAAAGGGCAATTGAACATTATACACAATGAATTACATAACTTGAACTTCACTGTTAGTTTTCTTGCACACCCTATGTTGCTATTGAAGCAGCTTCTAATATTTTCAGTTCACGGTTAGTTTTCATTTGCAAATGATCCTAGTACACAACCAGCGAATAGCACATTGAATTCACTCTTACTTTACCAGGGGATAAGATCTTCCAAAACAACAGGTTTACAGAACATTAAATTGAACTTTACTACTCCTTGAGAAATGTTCACTTAGAAAAGAGGACTATGCAACATTTAATACAGTCTTAGTTAGGAATGCGGATTTGTTTACTGTACAGAACAGACAGAAAAACATGACATTCATGATGATTTTTCAATGAGAAACGTAAGAATCCACGCTGTTGTACTCTTGAATTCACTGTTATTTTTTAATACCAACTGTTCCTACCACATAACCGGGGAATGAAACTGTCAATTACCCTTACTTTAAGACTGGAAATGAGCTTCCTACACATTAGGATCATAGATCGTTGAATTCGCTCTTACTTTTCAAAGAGAATTGTTTATTGTACACAGTTTTCAACGGGAAAATTTCATAGTATTCACACAGTTCCTGCACGTTGAATTCATGTTGGTTTTCAACAGGAAATGTTTCTAGTATATAACTGGGTAAGAACTTTGAAATCATTCTTAGTTTACCTTTGGAAATGTTCTTCATAATGAAATTACAGAACATTGATTTTGCTGTTTGTCTTCAGTGTGAAATGTTCATTTCAAACAGTGGGACTACAGAACTTTGAATTCAGGGACAAATTTCAAAGGGCAATTGAACAGTATACACATTTGAAATACAGAATTCGAACTCCACTATTAGTTTTCTTGCACAACCTATATTGGTATTGAAGCAGCTTCTACTCTATTCAGTTCTCGGTTAGTTTTCATCAGTAAAAGATCCTAGTACCTAACCAGCTATTAGCATATTGAATTCACTGTTAGTTTTCCAGGGGATAAGTTCTTCCTATATAACAGGTTTACAGGACATTGAATTGAACTTTACTATTCTTGGGGAAATGTTCACTTACAATTCAGGACTATGCAACATTGAATACAGGATTAGGTAGGAATGCGGATTTGTTTACTTGGTAGAACAGGACAGAAAAACATGACATTCACGATGAGTTTTCAATGAAAAATGTAAGAATCCAACCTGTCCTACTCTTTGAATTCACTGTTATTTTTCAATAGCAACTGTTCCTATCAGATAACTGGTGAATGAAACTGCCAATTACCCTTACTTTAAGGCGGGAAATGAGCTTCCTACACAATAGGATCCTAGAATGTTGAATTCGTTCTTCCTTTACAAAGGGAATTGTTTATTGTACACAATTTTCAACGGGAAAATTTCTCAGTATTCACACAGTTCTAGCCCTTTGAATTCATGTCGGTTTTCAACAGGAAATTTTCCTCGCATAAAACCTCTGATGGAACTTTGAAATCACTCTTAGTTTACCATTGGAAATATTCTTCATAATGAAATTACAGAACCTTGAATTCACTGTTAGACTTCAGTGAGAAACGTTCATTACAAACAGCAGGATTACCGAACTTTGAATTCAGGGATAGATTTCAAAGAGCAATTGAACATTATACACAATTGAATTACAGAACTTGAACTTCTCTGTTAGTTTTCTTCATAACCTATGTTGGTATTGAAGCAGCTTCTAGTCTTCTCAGTTCACAGCTAGTGTTCATTAGCAAATGATCGTAGTACATAATTGGCTAATAGCACATTGAATTCATTCTTAGTTTTCCACGGGATACGTTCTTCCTAGACAACAGGTTCACAGAACATTGAATTGAACTTTACTATTCATCAGGAAATGTTCACTTAGAAAACCGGACTATGCAAGTTTGAATACAGTCTCAGTTAGGAATGCGCATTTGTTTACTGTAGTGAACAGGACAGGAATACAAGACATTCATGATGATTTTTCAATGAGAAACGTAAGAATACAAGCTGTCCTACTTTTGGATTTCACTGTCATTTGTTAATAGCAACTGACCCTACCACATAACCGGTGAGTGAAACTGTCAATTACCCTTACTTTAAGATGGGAAATGAGCTTCCTACACAATAGGATCCTAGAATGTTGAATTCGCTCTTACTTTTCAAAGATAATTGTTTATTGTACACAGTTTTTAACGGGAAACATTCTCAGTATTCACACAGTTCCTGCCATTTGAATTCATGTTGGTTTTCAACAGGAATTGTTCCCAGTATATAACCTCTGATAGAATTTTGAAATCACTCTTAGTTTGCCATTGGAAATGTTCTTCGTAATGAAATTACAGAACATTGAATTCGCTGTTAGTCTTCAGTGGGAAATGTTCATTTCAAACAGCGGGACTACAGAACTTTTTTTTTTTTTAAGTAAGTTTTTTTTTTTTAATTTAATTTATTAGTTTTCTTTTCAGTAAATACAGGCAGTTTGGTACCATTATTTAGGCTCATCTGTTATCTACCCCCTCCCATTTGACCCTCTTTGTGAATGAAAAAGGGTCCTGCATTGGGGAGATAGCCCCCAGTTATTGGTATGATAAATGTCTCTGCAAATCATGACCCAAACTGTGAGTCTGACATGCTTTCCACCCCCTATTCCGCAAAATTTCCCTGAGCCATGGGGGTTCATTTTTGTTCTGCTTCAGTGCTGAGGTGTTGGGGCCTCTGAGGCTTTGGCTCTATGATTTGGTAGTAGTTGATTTTTCTCTGCGTTGTTCTCCTTCCCCTTTGTGCTGGTATCCGGTTCACTGGAAAACATCACCCTTACTTATTTTGCCAGTTGTCCTTAGTTTTAGTCGGGCTCTTTTGATGTATGTTGGGGGCAGCTCTCTTCTTAGGATCTGCATCTATCTCAAAAGAGAAGCAGGTTCTCCAATGGAGAGTAAATTCGTACCCGGAAAATTGAGATAACACTTACTTTTTTGATAGACAGTATTTTAGGTGTAGACCCTCTTAAACCCCGTGATTGATGGTTGCTTGATATTGTAGTGGGCTTGTGTTTGGGTATGGTTCTGACTTGTTTCCCAGCTCCAGCTATGGGTCTAGTACCACTGAGTGGATCAGTTAGCCAAATCAAGAGCAATTGGTTCCTCACCATGGCTGTGTACCACTATTGCACTTGTTTGGGCATCACATCTGGCTATTTGTTGCTAATTAGGTTAAACAATGTGTTGCTTGGACAGATCTTGGTCATTTCCCCCAGTTGCATATGTAGCACCTTCTGGCACTAGACATGCTGACTGTCTGGGGACTGACTCTCTCATGGCTTCCAGCCATGTCATTCCATTTTACGCGTTAGCTGCGTATGGAATCTTCAGCAATAGGGTCTTACCACTGGCCTTTGGTGGGGCATCAATTACTCTCACAGAAGTCTGTCATTGTTTTGGGAAACCTTGTAGGTTTTTCTGATGAAAAGCTCATTGTCCTTGGTAGGCCAAAGATAGAAGTGGGGGTTACAAGTGTTAGACAGGAGAGAGATGGAGGGGAGAGGGAGGGAGGGAAGATGTAGGAGATTTAGGTCAGTCTTGATCCTACCCTCTCCAGTGTGTTGAGGCTCAGGTGTTTCCTGTAAGGGTCTAGTGAAGGTTCAGCCTTTTGGTCTGTCTATTAGGAAGTAGAATTTTATGGTACCATTGCCGTTTGGGTCCTGATTACTGTTTTCCACCCTTCAATTCCCTCCCAGCCCACCCATCTATCTTATTGTCTAATCGATGAGGTGCTTGCTGATTATGTAAGGCATGTTGGGCAGATTCTGGTTAGGTGTTGCAGATTAGTGAGCTTTTTTTTTCTGTGATTGGGTAAGTTCGCTGAGAATGATCTGTTCCAGGTTCAACCATTTTTCGTCAAATTTCTTTGTGTCATTTTTTTCTTACTGCTGTATAGAATTTCATTGTGTAGATATACCACATCTTTGTTATCCATTCTTCTAATGATGGACATCTGGCTTGATTCCAGCTTTTAGCTATTACGAATTGAGCCGCTATAAACATGTTTGAGGAAATCTCTCCGGCTTTTGGTTTGAAGGTTTTAGGGTAGATGCCCAGTAATGGTATAAGTGGGTCTGTTGGTATTTCTATAGTCAGCTTTTTCAGGAGTCTCCATATTGCTTTCCAAAGTGGTAGTAACAACCTGCATTCCCACCAACAGTGAATGAGTGTCCCTGCTTCTCCACATCCTCGCCAGCATTTATTTTCATTTGACTTTTTGATGTTGGCTATCCTTATTGGGGTTAGGGGAATCTCATAATTGTTTTAATTTGCATTTCTCTGATGATTAGGGATGGTGAACATGTTGTTAAGTGTGTGTTAGCAGTTTGTAACTCTTCCTCTGAGAATTGCCTGTTTAACTCTGCGCCCCATTTTGTAAGTGGGGTATTTGCTTCTTATTGTTTAGACTTTTGAGTTCTTTGTAAATTCTAGAGATAAGGCCTCTATCAGTTGGATAACCTGCAAATATTTTCTCCCATTCTGTGGGTATTTTTTGGCTTTGCTTATTACATGCTTGTCTGTAAAGAAACTCTTCAGCTTCATATGATCCCAATGGTTGAGTGACTGTTGAAGAACTTGAGCCACTGGGGTTTTGTGCAGAAAGTCTTTTTCAATTCCTATATCATGGAAAGTACTTCCTAAATTTTCCTCCAGTAGTTTTTGAGTTTCTGGTCTTATGTTGAGGTCTTTGATCCATTTGGATTTGAGTATAGTGCATGGTGAAATGTGTGGATCAAGTTTTAGTTCCTGCATGTGTTTATCCAGTTTTTCCAGCACCATTTGTTGAAGATGACATGATTTTCCAGTCTATATTGTTTGGGCCTTTCTCGAATATCAAGTAGCTATAGTTGCTTGACCCAAACTCCGGGTCCTCAAGTCTATTCCATTGGTCTATATTCCTGTTTTTATGCCAGTACCATGCTGTTTTTATTACTATGGCTTTGTAATATAGCTTTATATCAGATATGGTGATGTCACAAGAGGTATTTCTTTTGCTGAGGATATATTTGGATATGTGAAGCCTTCTGCCTTCCATATGAAATTTGAGATCATTTTTTCTATCTCTGTGAAGAACACTGTAGGGATTTTGATTGGAATTGTGTTAAATCTATATATTGCCTTTGGTAGGATTGTCATCTTCAGAATGTTAATTCTGCCTATCCAGGGGCATGGGAGGTCTTTCCATCATCCAAGTCCTCTTCAGTTTCTTTTCTGAGACGTTTTATATTTTCGTTGTATAGATCTTTTACTTCTTTGGTCAACGTTTTTCAAAGGTATTTTTTTTGTTGTTGGTATTGAAAATGGGACTATGTCCTTTATTTCTTTTTCTGTGTCTTTGTCATTTGCATACAGAAATGCTACTGAATTTTGTGCTTTTATTTTGTATCCTGCTTCTTTGCTATAGGAGTTAATCACCTTCAGGTGATTTGGAATGGAGTCTCTCGGGTGTCTTACATATACAGTCATGTCATCAGTGAATAGAACTAACTTAACTTCTTCCTTTCAAAATTGCATCTATCGAAATGATCATGTCGTTTTTATGTTTAAGCTTGTTTATGTGGTGAGTTACATTGTCAAATTTCATATGTTGAACCACCATGTGTTCCTGGGATAAATCCCACTTGGTGAAAGTGGATAATGCTTTTGATGTGTTGTTGGATTTGGTTTGGGAGCACTTTGCTGAGGATCTTTGCATCTATGTTCATTAGGGAAATAAGCCGATACTTTTCTTTTCTTGTGGCATCTTGGCGTGGTTTTGGGATTAGGGTCATAGTAGCTTCATAGAAGGAGTTGCATAGCTTTCCCTATTCTTCAATTGTGTGGCACAGTTTTGGAAAGTTTGGTTTGAATTCTTCCATGAATGTTTGATAAAATTCGGTTGGGAATCCATCTGGTCCTGGACTCTTCTTTTTTGGGAGGTGTTTTATTACTTTTTCAATCTCCATGAGAGTGATGGGTTCATTGAGGTGGTTGATCTGCTCTGAGTTTATCTTTGATAGATGATATGCATCCAGGAATTTATCCATCTCCTCCACATTTTCCAGTTATATGGAGTAGAGGTTTTTGAAATAAGTTCTGATGATTCTGCCAATTTCACTCATGTCTGTTGTGATCTCTCCTTTTTCATTTTGAATTTTGTTAATTTGCAGTCTCTCCGTTTTTTGCTTGATCAAATTGGCCAGAGGTTTGCCAATCTTGTTTACTTTTTCAAAGAACCAGCTCTTTGTTTTGTCAATTGCCTTAATTGTTTCCTTGGTTTCCAATTCATTAATTTCTGCTCTGATGTTAATTATTTCTTTCCTTCTGGAGCTCTTTGGGTTGGATTTTTCTTGTTTTTCCAATGCCTTTAGGTGGATGGTTAGGCTATTGTTTTGGGATCTTTCTGTCTTTTTTATGAAGGCATTGAGTGCTATGAATTTTCCCCTGAGTACTGCCTTCATTGTGTCCCATAAGTTTTGGTATGATGGGTTCTCATTGTCATTCAATTCCAGGAATTTTGCAATTTCCTTTTTTATTTCATCCACTATCCATTTATTGTTTAAGAGTGTGCTATTCAGTTTCCAGTTGCCGTTGGGGTTTTTGTTGGTTTTTTTGTTGTTGATTTCTAGGAATATAGCATTATGATCTGATATCATGCAGGGAATTATGTCGATTTTCCTAAATATGTGGAGGCTGTCTTTGTGACCCAGTATATGGACTATTTTAGAGAATGTTCCATGTGCTGCTGAGAAGAATGTGTAGTCTGTGGATTTGGGATGGAAAGTTCTGTAGATGTCTGATAGGTCTAAATGCTCTATGGTTTTGTTGAGCTCTTTTACTTTCCTGTTGAGCTTCTGTTTTGATGATCTGTCGACTACTGGTAATGGTGTGTTAAAGCCCCAGCTATGATGGTGTTGTTCGTTATTTCTGTTTTATTGTCACATAGGTTTTGTTTTATGAACTGCGGTGCCCCTGTGTTTGGTGCAGACAGATTTATGATTGTAATATCCTCTTGATGGATTGTTCCCTTTATAAGTAGGAAGTAGCCTTCTTTGTCTTTTTTGAATTTTTTTTTGGTTTGAAGTCAATTTTATCTGATATTAATATAGCTACACCTGCTTGTTTCTTATTCCCATTTGCTGGGAATATTGTTTTCCACCCTCTCACCCTGAGGAGGATTCTGGCTTTAGTGGTAAGGTGGGTTTCTTGAGGGCAGCAGATTGAGGGGTCTAATTTTTTGATCCACCCTGTTTTCCTGATGAATAGTAAAGTTCAATTCAATGCTCCGTATACCTGTTTCCTAGGAAGAACATATCCCCGGGAAAACTAAGAGTGAATTCAATGTGCCATTAGTTGGTTATGTACTAGGATCATTTGCTTATGAAAACTAACCATGAACTGAAAAGATTAGAAGGTGTTTGAGTACGAACAAATTTTGCCCCCAAAAGCTAACGGTGAAGTTCGAATTCTGTAATTCTAAGCATGAATTCAATTGTCTGAAGTTCCGCGGTGTGAAATGAAATTTTCTCACTGCAATTCAACAGTGAATTGAATGTTCTTTAATTTCATAACAAAGAACATTTGCAATGGTAAACTAAGACTGATTTCAATGTTCAATCAGAGGTTATGTGCTGGGGACATTTTCTGTTAAAAACCGACAGTGATTCAAAGGGCTAGAACTGTGAGTAGTGAGAATGATTCCCTTTGAAAACTGTGTACAATAAACAATTCTCTTTGAAAAGTAAAGGCGCATTTGGAGTTCTAAGATCCTATTGTGTATGAAGCTCATTTCACGTCTTAAAGTAAGGGTAACTGACAGCTACATTCACTGCTTATCTGGTACGATCAGTTGCTATTGAAAAATACCATTGAATTCCAGGAGTAGGACAGCTTGGATTCTTACGTTCCTCATTGAAAACTCATAATGAATGTCATGTTTTTTTTTGTCATTTTCTCTACAGTAATCTAATCCCCATGCTAACTAAGGCTGTATTCAATGTTGTATAGTCCTGTTTTCTAAGTGAACATTTCCCGATGAATAATAAAGTTGAACTCCATGTTCTGTAAACCTGTTGTCTAGGAAGAGCTTATCCCATGGAAAACTAAGAGTGAGTTCAATGTGCTATCAGCGGGTGATGCACTAGGATCATTTGCTCATGAACACTACCCATGAACTTAAATGATTAGAAGGTGCTTGAGTTCCAAAAAAGTTAGCCCACATAAACTAACGGTGAAGTTCGAGTTCTGTAATTCTAACCATTACTTCAAATTTCTGTATTTGCGCTGTTTGAAATGAAGGTTTCTCACTGAAAATCAACAGTGAATTGAATGTTCTGTAATTTCATTACAAAGAACATTTGCAATGGTAAACTAACAGTGATTTCAAAGTTCCATCAGAAGTTATATGCTGGGAACTTTTCCTGTTGAAAACCAACAGTGATTCAAAGGGCTCTAACTGTGTGAATAGTGAGAATGTTTCCCATTGAAAACTTTGTACAATAAACAATTCTCTTTGAAAAGTAAGAGTGAATTCAATAATCTATGATCCTATGGAGTAGGAAGCTCATTTCCCATCATGAGATAAGGTTAATTGACAGTTACAGTAACTGGTTATCTGGGAGGAACAGTTGCTATTGAAAAATAATAGTGAATTCAAAGAGTAGTACAGCTTGGATTCTTTTTTTTTTTTTTATTTGAGAGCAACACACACAGAGAGAAAGACAGTTAGAGGGAGAGAGAGAGAGAATGGGTGCGTCAGGGCTTCCAGCCTCTGCAAACGAACTCCAGACACATGCGCCCCCTTGTGCATCTGGCTAACGTGGGTCCTGGGGAACCGAGCCTCGAACCGGGGCCCTTAGGGTTCACAGGCAAGCGCTTAACCGCTAAGCCATCTCTCCAGCCCCAGCTTGGATTCTTATGTTTCTCATTGAAAACTCATCGTGAGCGTCATGTTTTTCTGTCCTGTTCTCTAAGTAAACAAATCTGCATTCCTAACTAAGGCTGTATTCAATGTTGTGTAGTCCTGTTTTCTAAGTGAACATTTCTCAATGTAAAGTTCAATTTTTTGTTCTGTAAACCTGTTGTCTAGGAAGAACTTATCCCCTGGAAATCTAAGAGTGAATTCAGTGTGCTATTACCCGGTTATGTACTAGGATCATTTGCTAATGAAAACTAATGGTAAACTGAAAAGATAGAAGCTGCTTCAATACCAACATTGGTTGTGTAAGAAAATTAACAGTGCAAGATGGCTACCGTCTAGCTGCACTCCAGATACCAGGGAGACAGAGGCAAGAAATTAAGTTCTAACATGGTCTTTTTGCCAGTGGGAGTGCACAGAGAGGGGAAAAACACGGAAGCACACATCCCTGCGCCCCCCGAGGCGACCCGGAGCTCCTCGTCACTCAGCAGCACGCATGCACTGGCCCTGGCGCACCACAATCCTCCCTCGCGCCCTGCCTCCTCCCCTCTCCCCGGGTAAAGAAAGGCAAGAAATTAAGGGTTATCAGTTCTTCTTACCAGGGGTGAGGCGCAGAGTGGAAAAAAACAGTGAAGCATGCATCCACCCTCGAGTGGGTGGTCAACACACACATACAGCCACCGCACCCCACGCCCCACACTCCGTGCACTGCACCCAATGCCGCTTGGCTGTGCTCTGTTCTCGCTATTGCCAATCCATTGTGCGCCTGCCAGCCTTCACTGCTGACACGCGGGTAGTGCTGCCTTTGTGCTCTGATCCTGTGTGTTGGCCAGCCATGCTGTGCTCGGTTCCCACGTCCATGGGTGCCGCACCTGCCTTGTTTAAGCTGCTGCCAGACCCCCTGCTGCTGTGCTCCGATAGCTTGCCTGCCGGCCAGCCTCTGCTCCTACCCATCCCCCACCCCCCTGAGGCAGGAGAACTCAGACAGTTTTCAGGTCCCATTATTCTAGCCAGACTTTGGGCATCTTCAGGGCTTGCTGCCTCAGTCTGCTTCCAAACAAGAAGGCATGCAGCTTTGGTGCATTACTGGGTGAGAATTCAGGCCACTTTGGTGACCTGCCAGGCTCTAGATAGGCGGCTTTGGAAAGAGAGAGCAAAAAACCAGGCTACTTGTAACTGCCCCAGGCTGCCTTGGATTCTCATTAAGCTAGATCCCAGGCGGCTCCACCCACCTTCCTGCCCATACACTGATATGGGTAGACCACATCGCAAAAGAAATAACATGAAAAATAAAATGCAAGAAAATCCAGACAGATCACCCAGTCCAACAAGGATTACATCTAACCAAATCATAGAAGAGTGCTTAGGATCAGAACATCAACTGGAAGCTATGAACAATGCAACCCTGACCAACCTACTGCTAGAACTGGCAGGAAAGCTACAAAGGACACATAATCGTGTGGATGCTACCTTCACTAAGCTGGATTAATATGATAGGACACTGGAAGGAATTCAAAGAGAGCTAAGAGAGTTGAGGGAGAGTGAAAAAAAAGAGGACTTAAAAATCAACTGTCCACACTAAATGAAAACATAAAAAAATGCAAGGATGATTTCCAAGAATCATCAAGAAAATCAGAAAATGAGACAAAAAGGGAGCTGGACAGAGTGATGGAAGTGATACATAGGAAAGTAGTAGAAAATGCAAACTTAATTGAACAAGTCCAAAAGTCACTAGAGGCTCTAAAGAATAGAGTCAGCGAAGTGGAAGATAGAAACTCTGATCTGGAAGACAGGATGGAAGAAACAGTTCGAGAGTCCAAAAATTTCAGTAAATTCAAAACTTCCTGTGAACAGAACATGAGAGAATTGTGGGATACACTTAAACGTCCTAATATCAGAATCATTGGAATACCAGAGGGAGAAGAATTTCAGAACAAGGCATGGAGAACTTATTTAACACAATAATTAAAGAAAACTTCCCCCATCTCTTAAAAGAAAGGCCAATCAAGGCACAAGAAGCATACAAAACTCCTAACAGACTAGACCCAAGGAGAAACTAACCAAGACATATTATCATTAAGACTCTAAACATTGACACCAAGGACAAAATCCTAAAAGCAGCTAGGGAAAAACAGCACACCACTTTCAAAGGAAAACCCATCAGAATTACTTCAGACTTCTCAATGGAAACTCTGAAAGCTAGAAGGGGCTGGAAGGAATCTCTCCATACTCTAAGAAACTGTTGCTTCCAACCCAAACTACTGTACCCAGCAAAAGCCTCCCTTATAATAGATGGTGAAAGGAGAACTTTCCATGACAAACTGAACTTTACAATTATATGAACACAAAACCATACCTACAGAAAGTATTCCAGGAAATTCTCCACAGAGAAGAAACAAACAACCAAACACAAATGCCTACAAGAAGCAGGTCACAGCAACCAAACCCAGAGTAGACAGAGAAAATGCTACACTCCATGGAAATGCCAACACAGCTCTACCATCACCACATGGCAGGGATCAAATCAAATCTCACAGTCATAACCCTAAATATTAATGGCCTTAATTCACCCATCAAGAGACACAAGCTCACAGGGTGAATCTAAAAATTAGATACCTCAATCTGCTGCCTTCAAGAAACCCACCTTACCACTAAAGACAGAAACGTCCTCAGGGTGAAAGGGTGGAAAACAATATTTCAAGCAAATGGAAATAAGAACAAGCAGGTGTAGCTATATTAATATCAGATAAAATTGACTTCAAACCAAAAACAATCAAAAAAGACAAAGAAGGCTACTTCCTACTTATAAAGGGAACAATCAATCAAGAGGATATTACAATCATAAATCGGTATGCACCAAACACAGGGGCACCGCAGTTCATAAAACAAAACCTACTTGACAATAAAGCAGAAATAACCACCAACACCATCATAGCTGGGGACTTTAGCACACCATTACCAGTAGTCGACATCATCCAAACAGAAGCTCAACAGGGAAGTAAGGGAGCTCAGCAAAACCATAGAGCATTTAGACCTAACAGATATCTACAGAACTTTCCACCCCAAATCCACAGACTATACTTTCTTCTCAGTGGCCCATGGAACATTCTCTAAAATAGACCATATACTGAGTCATAAAGACTGCCTCCACATATTTAGGAAAATCGACATAATTCCCTGCATGATATCAGATCATAATGCTATATTCCTAGAAATCAACAACAAAAAAACCAACAAAAACCCCAACGGCAACTGGAAACTGAATAGCACACTCTTAAACAATAAATGTATAGTGGATGAAATAAAAAAGGAAATAGCAAAATTCCAGATTTCTCAATGGAAAGCCTGAAAGCTAGAAAGGTCTGGAATGAAACTCTCCAAACTTTAAGAAACTATAGCTTCCAACACAGATGAACATGACATTCATGATGAGTTTTTAATGAGTAACGAAAGAATCCAAGATGTCCTACTCTTTGAATTGCCTGTGATATTTCAATAGCAACTGTTCCTACCAGATAACCGTTGAACATAAGTGTCAATTGCCCTTGGTTTATGACGGCAAATGAGCTTACTACTCCAAAGGATCATTGATCGTTGAATTTCTCCGTATTCACACAGTTCCTGCCCTTTGTATTCATGTTGGTTTTCAACAGGAAATGTTCCTACTATATAACCTCTGATAGTACTTTGAAATCATCTTAGTTTACCATTGGAAATGTTCTTCGTAATGAAATTACAGGACATTGAATTTGCTTAGTCCTAAGTGATGAACCTTCATTTCAAACAGCAGGACTACAGAACTTTGAATTCAGGGATAGATTTCAAAGGGCAATTGAACACTATATGTGGAGAGCTGCGATAAACAAGTCCTTATTTGACTTGGGCTGCTTAACTAATTCTACTTCCTTAATCGTGGACCTATCTGCATGGGCCACGTGGCTCATTAGGGTTTGCTAGCGCAGGACTACTTAACTTGGTGGTCGGCTCTCCCCGGGGTCAGAAGATTGTTCTAGGTTCCTGAATAAACTGCTTAAAGAATAGCTCTTGGGTCGCGTCATTCTTGCTGGTTGGGGTGGTCGCGACAAGTGGGCGCTAATATGGGGAACCTCTCTCTCGTAGGAGGCTCAGAACTTTTTGCAGTCAGGGCAGTGCTGGTAAGTTCCCTACAGTAAGGTGGTTCAATAAAGATCGTGGGAAAGAGACAACTTGTGCTGTACTCTGTAGATAAAGAGAGAGCGAAGAAGAGTTCATGGTGATAGCGAACTGAATGTAAAGTCACTGTAGGGCAGTGAGCAGAGTTAAAGGTAAAAGTAACTATGAGCGCTTCTCATTCGCACCCAATTTTTTTGGCTCTTCAGTAGCTGCTTTTGTAAAAAAATTTAAAAGTTAAGAAAAGTACCCTAGAGAGATTTTTGAATGAGTGCGATACTGTCACCCCTTGGTTTGCGAGGTTGGGTAACCTAATGGTCGCTTGCTGGGATAACTTAGGGAGGGATCTGTACTTCGCTTGGGAGGAGGGAACTTTAAAGGCAGGAGTTAAACCAATCTGGAAGCTGATTAGTCGCTGTCTTGAGGACCAGAAGTACTGCAGAGCAGTGGAGGAAGGACAAAAAGCTTTAGAAATGTTAAAGGAAGAAAGATCAGAGAAGTCAGGAGAAAGGGAAACAACAGACACGGACTGCTCAGATACAGACGAGGAGCTGCAAGCTTTGGTAGAGAGAATGGAAAAGCATTCTTTGAAGGATAAGAAGAAGGAAAAAGAAAAGTCAGGGCCCAATAGCACGGCAGGACAGCTGACCAAGATCCCCTCTGCTCTGCCATTGTACGATGAGTCGGGCAACCCAGCTCCCTTGGGAGGTTCAGGACGTTCCTTTTGCCTGTAAGTGTGGCAAGCTGTAAGATCAGAGCTACAACTTGCTTGTCCAGTTTTTCAAGATGCTCAGGGTAACTGCTATGAGGAGCTTCTTGATTTTAAGGTCATCAAGTCCCTAGCTGAGTCAGTCAGAACATATGGCATAACTGCTGCATTCACCATAGCCCAAGTAGAGTCATTGAACAGGCACTGCATGACTCCAAATGATTGGGGTGGACTATCCCGAACCTTCTTGAGTCCAGGACATTATTTAGATTGGAGAGCCTTCACAATTGAATTTGCTACAGAGCAGGCTGCTGTCAATGCTAGGGATGGAAATCCCATCTGGGACAGAGATATGTTGCTAGGACAGGGAAGGTTTGCCAACCAGCAGACAGGATATCTTCTACAGGTTTATGGACAGGTCAATCAGATTGCCATTAAGGCATGGAAATCCGTGCCAAAGAAACGAGAAGTCAGTGGTCATCTTACTAAGATTTTACAAGGGCCCATGGAGCATTTCTCTGACTTTGTGGCGAGAATGGTAGAAGCGGCATGAAGGATTTTTGGGGATCCTGATGCTGCTGCTATGACCCTTATAAAACAATTAGTTTATGAGCAATGTACAAAAGAATTTAGAGCTGCTATTACCCCATATAAGAGCAAGGGACTGGAGGCTTGGATGAAATATTGTAGAGAACTAGGAGGACCCCTGAAAAATGCTGGTCTTGCAGTGGCTGTGGCACAGCTGTCTCCAAACAAGAGAGGAGGTTCAAAGGCTTGCTTTAGATGTGGCAAGATGGGACACCTTAAAAGGCAATGCCATGAGAGGGAAAATACACCAAATACAAGAAACAGCCTACACCCCAGGCAGCCTGGGCTATGTCTGAAATGTAAAATGGGGAACCACTGGGCTAATGAATGCCGATCTGTGAAGGATATTAATGGGCAACGTCTTAGTCCAGGTTATGGTGGAGCCCATCCAAAAAATGGACAGCGGGGCCCACGCCACCAGAGCCCGCAAATATATGGGGCAGTACAGAGTCAGAACAACAACCAGGAAGTGGAGAGATGGCCCACCCTCCGTCATCCAAGGGACCGCAGAGAGCCACTGCGGGCTCAGCAGGATTGGACCTCCGTGCCACCATCAGACTCATATTAACTCCTCGCATGGGGGTCCAAGTGGTGGATACTCTTTTTACAGGACCTCTAGCACCGGGTACAGTTGGTTTCTTGCTAGGAAGATCATCATCAGCCCTATGAGGCCTGATAGTTCATCCAGGCGTGATTGATCCAGATTTTACCGGTGTAGTTAAGATCATGGTGTCTTCCCCTTGAGGGATTGTGGCCATTTCTCCCTGAGATCGTATAGCCCAGTTACTCATTTTACCCAGCCTTCATGAAAGATTTACAGCTAATTTAAGAGAGAGAGGAGATAAAGGATTTGGGTCCACAGAGAATGATTTAACATTTTTATCCCTGGATCTTGAGCAGAGACCTACATTAAAATTAAGGGTTGAAGGCAAAGAAATTCTTGGGCTTCTGAATACCGGGGCAGATAAAAGTATTATTTCAAAAAGAGACTGGCCATCCAATTGGCCAATACAGGCTTATTCTCAAACTCTTCAGGGCCTAGGTTATGCAAAATCTCCATATATGAGTGCAAGACAGTTAAAATGGCAAGATACGGAGGGACATTCTGGGGTCATGCAACCTTATGTGTTAGAACTTCCTATTTCCCTTTGGGGAAGAGACATATTAAAAGACATGTGTTTTAAGTTAAGTAATGAATACTCGGACACTTCCCCAAAGATTATGCAGGACATGGGTTACTATCCTGCAAGGACGTAAAAGTCCAATTACCACTCAACAGAGAAGCCCAGGCAAGGTCTGGGTTTTTCATAGGGGCCGCTGAAGAAGGGATTCCCATCACTTGGAAGCAAGCGGATGCCAGACAGGTAGTTCTAGATTGCCCTCAATGTGTGATTCACCATCATCCTCCCAGTGTAGGGGTAAATCCTAGAGGGTTGATGCCAATTAAGATCTGGCAGATGGATGTAACACATATTTCAGAATTTGGAACTTTAAGATATGTTCATGTTTCTGTGGACACCTGTTCAGGTGTCATTTATGCTACCCTCTTAAGTGGAGAGAAAGCTCGCAATATCATAGAATATTGCTTGGGAGCCTGGGTGGCATGGGGGAAGCCACAACAACTAAAAACAGATAATGGGCCAGCCTACATGGCTCAGACTTTTACCTCCTTCTGCAAACAGATGGAGGTACAGCTTAATCATGGATTACCCTATAATTCTCACGGACAAGGAATTGTGGAACGTGCTCATCGCACCCTAAAAAAATGCATAGAAAACCAAAAAGGGGCAGTAGGCCAAGGCTGCACCCCCAAGGAAAGAATATCTCTAGCTCTTTTTACTCTTCATTTTTGAAATTTGGACCTGGATGGCCTTTCCATGGCTGATCATCATCAACGTCAAGGTGGATCCCTGAAAGGATATGTTAAATGGAAAGCAGTGCTCACGGGAACGTGGCATGGCCCTGATCCTGTATTGACGTGGACGAGAGGGTCTATTTGTGTTTCTCTGCAGGATTGTCAGGATCCAGTGTGGGTGCCTGAGAGATTGACCAGAAAAGTCCAACATGAAGATCCTTCCGCTATGGATGCTGATAGGCCTGGGGTGGAGTCTGACTCAGGTGGAACCTCAATGCGGGATCTTGTCGGTGTTTCCAAAGTCTCTTCCAGTTCGATATATGCCCATGTTTTCACTCACTATTTTGTTAGCAATAAAAGTTTCCGTCTCTCCTATTTGCCCTTGGAGGGGGAAATTAGTCCCATTGAAGGCAATGTTTGTGTACCACTAGTGGGAAGTTTGTGCTTTTTGCTGGTAAGTAATATTAGTCAAATAAGGCCATATGTGATGCTTTATAATCAGTCTGCTGCCTGGATGGAAGCCCCTTGGAGCCTACGCCAATTTTCAGTTAATGCCTCCTGGATTCACTAATCGATGGCCTCGGAGTAATGGAGATGGCATGGATGTTCCCCCTCACCCTAGGTGGGCTCCATTTTGTCATGGTGCTATTGGAAGAGATGGCTGGTCTCCTGGTGCTGGACTTCTTGGTGGGCCTGTGGTTTCTATGAAAGATGAGCGTCACATTGCAAAGGAATGCAACTATGATTATTCAGGCATTTACAGCCATTGAGGCAGGACAGTCCCCTTATGCATGGCTTGCTGTCATGAAGAGCTAGAATACTCAGCACATTCATGTTGCAAGGCAAAGCACTGCACTCTAGGTATGCTGCCTCCAGTTAGCAGCCTAGAGGAGAGCATGTCTGAGAGAAAGCGGGTTAGTACCATCCTTTCCCCATAATATCCATCCTTACTTCCACCTCTGGAAAAATCGGTACTGGATTTCACTACAGAGCTCAGGCCTCTGCCCTCACCTGTTTCATTTAAAACAAAAAGGGAGAAATGGGGAGAGCTGCCATGTTTCGTGGCCTAAAAATGGCATCGGCTTCTGCCTTCTGCTAGCCCGATAGCATGCACTCTCTGGGATAAACAAGTCCTTATATTGCTGAGGCTGCATAACTAATTCTGCTTCCTTAATCGTGGACCTATATGCATATGTCACGTGGCTCACAAGGGTTGGCTAGCGCAGGACTACTCAGCTGTGGGTCAGCTCTACCTGGGGTCAGAAGATTGTTCAAGGTTCCTGAATGAACTGCTTAAAGAAGAGCTCCCGGGTCATGTCATTCCTGCTGGTCGAGGAGGTCGCAACAATTATACACAATTGAATTACAGAACTCGAACGTCTCTGTTAGTTTTCTTGCATCAGCCTATGTTGGTATTAAAGCAGCTTTTAATCTTTTCAGTTCATGGTTAGTTATCATTAGCCAATGATCCTAGTACATAACCGGCTAATAGCACATTGAATTCACTCTTAGTTTTCTAGGGGTTAAGTTCTTCCTAGACAACAGGTCCATGGAAGATTGAACTGAACTTTACTATTCGTTGGGAAATGTTCACATAGAAAACAGGACTAAGCTACATTGAAAACAGGCTTAGTTAGGACTGCGGATTTGTTTATAGTAGAGAACAGGCCAGAAAAACATAACATTCACGATGATTTTTCAATGAGATACGTAAGAATCCAAGTTGTACTACTCTTTGAATTCACTGTTATTTTTCAATAGCAACTGTTCCTACCACATAACCGGTTAATGTAACTGTCAATTACCTTTAGTTTATGACGGGAAATGAGCTTCCTACTCCATAGGATCATAGATCATTGAATTCGCTGTTAATTTTCAAAGAGAATTGTTTACTGTACACAGTTTTCAATGGGAAACATTCTCAGTATTCACAGAGTTCTACCCTTTGAATTTATGTTGGCTTTCAACAGGAAAGGTTCCTAGTATATAACCTCTGATAGAACTTTGATATCAATCTTAGTTTAACATTGGAAATGTTCTTCGTAATGAAATTACAGAACATTGAATTCTCTATTAGTCTAAAGTTAGCAACGTTCATTTCAAACAGTGAGACTTCAGAACATGGAATTAAGGGATAGATTTCAAAGGTCAATGAACATTATACACAATTGAAATACAGAACTCAAACTTCACTGTTAGTTTTCTTGCACATCCTATGTTGGTATTGAAGCAGGTTTTAATCTTTTCAGTTCTCGGTTAGCTTTCATTAGGCAATGATCCTAGTACATATCTGTTGCAGTCTGGTTGGCATTGCTGGTAGAAATCACCCAACCAAGAGTAGCTTCTGGGAAAAAGAGGTTTATTTTGACTTACAGGCTGGAGGGGAAGCTTCACGATGGCAGGGGAAAACGATGGCATGAGCAGAGGGTGGACATCACCCCCTAGCTAACATAAGGAGGACTACAGCAACAGGAGGGTGTGCCAAACACTGGCAAGGGGAAACTGGCTATAAAGCCCATAAGCCCGCCCCCAACAATACACTCCCTCCAGGAGGCATTAATTCCCAAATATCCATTAGCTGGGGAGCTAGCATTCGCAACACCTAAGTTTATGGGGGACACCTGAATCAAACCACCACAATATCCGGGTAATAGCACATTGAATTCACTCTAGTTTTCCAGTGGTTAAGTTCTTCCTAAACAACAGTTTTACAGCCAACATTGAATTGATCTTTACTATTCATCAGGAAATGTTCACTTAGCAAACAGGACTATGCAACAGTGAATATAGGCTTACATTGGAATGCGGATTTGTTTACTGCAGAGAACAGGACAGAAAAACATGACATTCACGGTGAGGTTTCAATGAGAAACATAAGAATTCAACCTGTCCTACTCTTTTAATTCACTGTTATTTTTCAATAGCAACAGTTCCTGCCAGATAACCGGTTAATGTAACTGTCAATTACCCTTAGTTTATAATGGGAAAAGAGCTTCCTACTCCATAGGTTCATAGATCATTGAATTCGCTGTTACTTTTCACAGAGAATTGTTTATTGCACACAGTTTTCAACAGAAAACATTCTCAGTATTCACACAGTTCTAGCCCTTTGATTTCATGTTGGTTTTCCACAGGAAATGTTCCTAGTACATAACTTCTGATAGAACTTTGACATCACTCTTAGTTTACCATTGCAAATGTTCTTAATGAAATTACAGAACATACAATTCAGTGTTGATTTTCAGTGAGAAAAAATCATTTCAAACAGCGGAACTACAGAACTTTGAATTCACTTTTAGAACTACAGAGCTCGAACATCCTCATTTTTTTCATGGGCAAACATTGTTGGTACTCAAGCACCTTCTAATCTTTTCAGTTCATGGTTAGTTTTCTTTAGAAATGATCCTAGAACATAACCCGCTAATAGCACATTGAAGTCACTCTTAGATTTCCATGGGATAAGTTCTTCCTAGACAACAGGTTTACAGAACATGGAGTTCAACTTTACTATTCATTGGGAAATGTTCACTTAGAAAATAGGAGTTTACAACATTAAATACAGGCTTACTTAGCAGTGGGATTAGTTTACTGTGGAGAAAAGTACAGAAAAACATAACATTCATATGTTCCTAGTATATAACCTCTGATAGAACTTTGAAATCACTCTTAGTTTACCATTGGAAATGTTCTTCGTAATGAAGTCACAGAACATTGAATTATTGTTAGTGTTCTGTGAGAAACGTTAATTTCAAACAGCCGGACTACAGAACTTTGAATTCAGGGATAGATTTCAAAGGGCAAGTGAACATTATTCACAATTGAATTACAGAACTCGAACTTCTCTGTTCGTTTTCTTGCACCACCTATGTTCATATTGAAGTAGTTTCTAATATTTCAGTTCATGGTTAGTTTTAATTAGCAAATAATCCTAGTTCATAACTGCCTATTAGCACATTGAATTCACTCTTAGTTTTCCAGGGGATAAGTGCTTCCTAGACAGCAGGTTTACAGAACATTGAATTGAACTTTACTATTCATCAGGAAATGTTCACTTAGAAAACAGGATTATGCAACATTGAATACAGGCTCAGTTATGAATACGGATTTGTTTACTGCAGAGAACAGAACAGAAAAGCATGACATTCACGATGAGTTTTCAATGAGAAACATAAGAACTCAACCTGTCACACTCTTTGAATTCACTGTTATTTTTCAATAGCAACTGTTCCTACCAGATAACCGGTTAATGTAACTGTCAATTACCCTTAGTTTATAACGCGAAATGAGCTTCCTACTCCATAGGTTCATAGCTGATTGAATTTGCTCTTACATTTCACAGAGAATTGTTTATTGTACACAGTTTTCAGTGGGAAACATTCTCACTAGTCACAGAGTTTTGAACCACTGTTGGTTTGGAACAAAAAACGTTCTCAGCATATAATCTATGATGGAACTTTGAAATCACAGAACTTTGAAATTACAGAACATTCAATTCACTGTGGATTTTCAGTGAGAAACCTTCATTACAAACAGTAGAACTACAAACCTTTGAATTCAAGGTTAGACTTACAGAATTCGAACTTCACCATTAGTTATCACTGGCAAACATTGTTGGTACTCAAGCACCTTCTAATCTTTTCAGTTCATGGTTAATTTTCATTAGCAAATGATCCTAGTACATAACCATCTAATAGCAAATTGAATTCAGTCTCAGTTTTGCAGGGGATACGTTCTTCCTAGACAACAGATTCATAGAACATTGAATTGAAGTTTACTATTCATCGGTAAGTGTACACTGAGAAAACAGGACTATGCAACATTGAATACAGCCTTAGTTAGAAATGCGGATTTGTATACTGTAGAAAACAGGACAGACAAACATGACATTCACCATAAGATTTCATTGAGAAACCTAAGAACCCAAGATGTTCTACTCGTGGCATTCAATGAGATTTTTCAATAGCAACTGATCCTACCAGATAACCGGTGAATGAAACTCTGAATTACCCTTACTTTAAGACGGGAAATGAGCTTCCTACACAATAGGATCAAAGAACGTTGAATTCGCACTTACATTTCAAAGAGAATTGTTTATTGTACACAGTTTTCAAAGGGGAACATTCTCAGAATTCACACAAATCTAACCCTTTGAATTCAAGTTGGTTTGCAACAGGAAATGTTCTCAGTATATAACCTCTGATAGAACTTTAAAATCACTCTTAGTTTGCCATTGGAAATATTCTTCATAATGAAATTACAGAACATTGAATTCGCTGTTAGTCTTCAGTGAGAAACGTTCATTTCAACAGTGGGACTACAGAATTTGAATTCAGGGATAGATTTCAAAGGGCAATTGAATATTATACAGGATTGAATTACAGAACTCGAACTTCTCCTTTAGCATCCTTGCAGAACCTATGTTGGTATTGAAGCAGCTTCTAATCTTTTAAGTTCACGGGTAGTTTTCAGTAGTAAATGATGCTAGTACATAACCGGCTAATAGCACATTGCATTCACTCTTAGTTTTCCAGGGTATAAGTTCTTCCTAGACAACAGGTTTACGGAACATGGAATTGAACTTTACTATTCATCGGGAAATGTTCACTTAGAAAACAGGACTACAAAACATTGAATACAGGCTTAGTTAGGAATGCGGATTTGATTACTGCAGAAAGCAGGACAGAAAAACATGACATTCCCAATGAGTTTTCAATGAGAATCGTAAGAATCCAAGATTTCCTACTCTTTGAATTCCCTGTGATGTTTCAATAGCAACTGTAACTACCAGATAACCGGTGAATGTAACTGTCAATTGCCCTTAGTTTATGACGGGAAATGAGATTCCTACTACATAGGATCATAGATCATTAAATTCGCTCTTACTTTTCAAAGAGAATTGTTTATTGTGCACAGTTTTCAATGGGAAACATTTTCACTAGTGACATAGTTCTAGCCCTTTTTATCACTGTTGGTTTTCAACAGGAAATGTTCCCAGCATAAAACCTCTGATGGAACATTGAAATCACTCTTAGTTTACCATTGCAAATGTTCTTCTTAATGAAATTACAGAACATTCAATTCACTGTTGATTTTCAGTGAGAAACCTTCATTTCGAACAGCGGAACTACAGAACTTTGAATTCATGTTTAGAATTATAGAACTCGAACTTCACCGTTAGTTTTTGCGGGCGAAATTTGTTGGTACTCAAGCTCCTGCTAATCTTTTCAGTTCATGGTTAGTTTTCATTAGCAGATGATCATAGTACATAACCCGCTAATAGCACATTGAACTCATTCCTAGGTAAACATGGCATAAGTTCATCCCAGACAAAAAGTATAGAGAACATGGAGTTCAAATTTACTATTCATTGGGAATTGTTCACTTAGAAAACAGGACTATACAACATTGAATAAAGGCTTAGTTAGCAGTTGTTTTAGTTTACTGTGGACAAAATTTCAGAAAAACATGACATTGACAATGAGTTTTCAATGTCAAACGTAAGAATCTAAGCTGTCCAACTCTTTTATGTTTATTGTACACAGTTGTCACTGGGAAACATTCCCAGTATTCACACAGTTCTAGCCGTTTGAATTCTTGTTGGTTTTCAACAGGATATGTTACCAGCATATAACCTCTGATGAAACATTGAAAACACTCTTAGTTTACCATTGCAAATGTTCTTCTTAATGAAATTACAGAACATTCAATTCACTGTTGATTTTCAGTGAGAAACCTTCCTTTCAAACAGTGGAACTACTGAACTTTGAATTCATGTTTAAAATTACAGAACTCGAACTTCACCGTTAGCTTTCGCGGGCAAACCTGGTTGGTACTCATGCACCTTCTAATCTTTTCAGTTCATGGTTAGTTTTCATTGGCAAATGATCCTAGTACATAACCGGCAAATAGCACATTGAATTACTTTTAGTTTTCAGGGGATATGTTCATCCCCGACAGCAGGTTCACATAACATTGAATTGAACTTTAGTATTCATCGAGAAATGTTCACTTAGGAAACAGGACTAATCAACATTGAAACAGGCTTAGTTAGCAGTGGGATTAGTTTCCTGTGGAGAAAATTACAGAAAAACATGGCATTCATGATGAGTTTTCAATGAGAAACATAAGAAACCAAGATTTCATACTCTTGGAATTCAATGCTATTTTTCAATAGCAACTGATCCTACCAGATAACTGGTGAAAGAAACTCAATTACCCTGAATTTATTACGGGAAATGAGCTTCCTACACAATAGGATCATAGAACGTTGAATTCGCTCTTACTTTTCAAAGATAATTGTTTATTGAACACAGTTTACAATGGGAAACATTCTCAGTATTCACACAGTTCTAGCCCTTTGAATTCATGTTGATTTTCAACAGGAAATGTGCCCAGTATATAACCTCTGATACAACATTGAAATCACTCTTTTTTACCATTGGAAATGTTCTTCGTAATGAAATTACAGAACATTGAATTCGCTGTTAGTCTTCAGTGAGAAACGTTCATTTCTAACAGCGGACTACAGAACTTTGAATTCAGGGATAGATTTCAAAGGGCAATTGAATATTATACACAATTGAATTACAGAACTCGAACTTCACTGTTAGTTTTCTTGCACAACCTATGTTGGTATTGAAGCAGCTTCTAATCTTTTCAGTTCACGGTTAGTTTTCATTTGCAAATGATCCTAGTACATAACCGGCTAATAGAACATTGAATTCAGTCTTAGTTTTCCAGGGGATAAGTTCTTTCTAGAGAACGGGTTTAAATAACATTGAGTTTAACGTTATTTTTCATGGGGAAATGTTCACTTAAAATACAGGACTATGCAACATTGAATACAGGCTTAGGTAGGAATGCAGATTTGATAACTGTAGAGAACAGGACAGAAAAACATGACATTCATGATGAGTTTTCAATGAGAAATGTAAAAATCCAAGCTTCCAACTCTTGGAATTCACTGTTATTTTTTAATAGCAACTGTTCCTTCCACATACCAGTGAATGAAACTGTCAATTAC
The DNA here is from genome assembly GCF_020740685.1 of Jaculus jaculus. NCBI lineage: Eukaryota > Metazoa > Chordata > Mammalia > Rodentia > Dipodidae > Jaculus > Jaculus jaculus. The sequence continues at coordinate 30,441,799 of NC_059103.1, forward strand.
CCTTACTTTAAGATGGGAAAAGAGCTTCCTACACAATAGGATTATTGAACTTTGAATTCGCTCTTACTTTTCAAAGAGAATTGTTTATTGTACACAGTTTTCAACGGGAAACATTCTCAGTAATCACACAATTCCTGCCCTTTGAATTCATGTTGGTTTTCAACAGGAAATGTTCCTAGTATATAACCTGTGATAGACCTTTGAAATCACTCTTAGTTTACCATTGGATATGGTCTTCGTAGTGAAATTACAGAATATTGAATTCGCTGTTAGTCTTCAGTGAGAAAAGTTCATTTCAAACAGAGGGACTACAGAACTTTTTTTTTATGTATGTTTTTTTAATTTAATTTATTAGTTTTCATAAATACAGGCAGTTTGGTACCATTATTTAGGCTCATCTGTGATCTACGCCCTCCCATTTGACCCTCCTTGTTAATGGAAATGGGTCGTGCATTGTGGCGTTAGCTCTGCAAGTCAGGACCCAACATGTGACTCTGACATTCTTTCCGCCCCCTCTTCCACAATATTTCCCTGAGCCATGTTGGGTTCATTTTTGGTCTGCTTCAGTGCTGAGGTGTTGGGGACCTCTGAGGCTCTGGCTCTCTGATTTGTTAGGAGTTGAGTCTTCTCTGCGTTGTTCTCCTTCCCCTTTGTGTTGGTATCCGGTTCATAGGAAAACATCACCTTTGTTTATTTTGCCAGTTGTCCTTAGTTTCAGTTGGGCCCCTTTTGTGGTATGTTGGGGGCAGCTCTCAGGAACTGCATCTACCCAGAAAAGAGAAGCAGGTTCTCCTATGGAGAGTAAGTTAGCACCCGGAAAATTGAGATAACACTTACTTTTTTGATAGACAGTATGAAAGGTATAGGTCCTCTTTCACCACGTGATTGATGGTAGCTTGATATTGTAGAGTGGGCTTGTTCTGATGGTTTCCCAGCTCCAGCAATGGGTCTAGTACCACTGAGTGGATCACTTAGCCAAGTCAAGAGCAATGTGTTCCTCACCATGGCTGTGTACCACTATTGCACTTGTGTGGGCATCACATCCAGCTATTTGTTGCTAATTAGGTTAAACAATGTGTTGCTTGCACAGATCTTGGTCATTTCCCCCAGTCGCCTATGTAACACCTTCTGGCACTAGACACACTGACTGTCTAGGGACTGACTCTCTCCTGGCTTCCAGCCATGCCATTCCATTTTACATGTCAGCTGTGTATGGAGTCTTCAGCAATAGGGTCTTACCACTGGCCTTTGGTGGGTCATCAAGTACTCGACAGAATTCTGTCATTGTTTTGGGAAACCTTGAAGGTTTCTCTGATCAAAAGCTCATTGTGGATGGTAGTCCGAAGCTGGAAGTGGGGGTTAGAGGTCAGTGCCCACTAAGAAATTGAGGAAAAACAAACTAATATACAAGAGTTAGAGAAGAGAGAGATAAGGGGAGAGGGGGAGAGAGAGGGAGGGAAGATGTAGAAGATTTCGGTCAGTCTAGATCCTACCCTGTTCAGTGTCTTGAGGTTCAGGTGTTTCCTGTAAGGGTCTAGTGAAGCTTCAGCCATTTGGTCTATCTTTTAGGAAGTAGAATATTATAGTACCATTGCCGTTTGGGTCTGGATTACTGTTTTCCACCCTTCAATTCCCTCTCGGCCCTCCATCCATCTTATTGTCAAGTCAATGAGGTGCTTGCTGGGTATATAAGACATCTTGGGCAGATTCAGGTTAGGTGTTGCAGATGAGTGAGACTATGTGACGATTATTTTTTTTTTCTGTTATTGGGTAAGTTCGCTGAGAATGATCTGTTCCAGGTTCAACCATTTTTCGTCAAATTTCTTTGTGTCATTTTTTTCTTACTGCTGTATAGAATTCCATTGTGTAGATATACCATATCGTTGTTATCCATTCTTCTAATGATGGACATCTGGGTTGATTCCAGCTTTTAGCTATTATGAATTGAGCCACTACAAACATGGTTGAGCAAACCTCTCTGGCCTTTGGTTTGAAGATTTTAGGGTAGATGCCCAGTTAGGGTATAACTGGGTCTGTTGGTATTTCTATAGTCAGCTTTTTAGGAGACTCCATCTGCCTTTCCAGAGTGGTTGTTCCATCCTGCATTCCCACCAACAGTGCATGAGTGTCCCTGCTTCTCCACATCCTCCCCAGCATTTATTTTCATTTGACTTTCTGATGTTGGCTATCCTTATTGGGGTAAGGTGGAATCTCATAGTTCTTTTAATTTGCATTTCTCTGATGGTTTGGGATGATGAACATTTTCTTAAGTGTGTTTTTGCCATTTGTATTTCTTCCTCTGTGAATTGCCTGTTCAACTCTGCACCCCATTTTGTGAGTGGGGTATTTGCTTCTTATTGTTTAGACTTTTGAGTTCTGTGTAAATTCTACAGATAAGGCCACTATCAGTTGGATAACTGGCAAATATTTTCTCCCACTCTGTGGGTATTCTATTGGCTTTGCTTATTATATGCTTGTCTGTAAAGAAACTCTTCAGTTTAATATGATCCCATTGGTTGAGTGACTGTTTAAGAACTTGAGCCACTGGAGTTTTGTTCAGGATGTCTTTTTCCATTCCTATATCATGGAAAGTGCTTCCTAAATTTTCTTCCAGTAGTATTCGAGTTTCTGGTCTTATGTTGAGGTCTCTCAGCCATTTGGATTTGAGTGTAGTGAATGGTGAAATGTGTGGATCAAGTTTTAGTTTCCTGCATGTGGTTATCCAGTTTGTCCAGCACCATTTCTTGAAGATGCTATCTTTTTTTCCAGCCTGTATTGTTTGGGCCTTTGTCGACTGTCATGTAGCTATTGTTGCTAGACCCAAAATCTGGGTCCTCAAGTCTATTCCATCGGTCTATATTCCTGGCTTTAGGCCAGTACCATGCTGTTTTAATTACTATGACTTTGTAGTATAGCTTTAGATCAGGTATAGTGATGCGACCAGAGGTATTTCTTTTGCTGAGGATATGTTTGGATATGCGAGGCCTTCTGCCTTTTCATATGAAATTTGAGATCATTTTTTCTATCTCTGTGAAGCATACTGTAGTGATTTTAATTGGAATTTCGTTAAGTCTATATATTGCCTTTGGTAGGATTGCCATCTTCACAATGTTAATTCTGCCTATCCAGGAGCATGGGAGGTCTTTCCATCTTCTCAAGTCCTCCTCAATTCCTTTTCTGAGAATGTTTACATTTTCATTGTATAGATCTTTTCCTTTCTTGGTTAACATTATTCCATGGTATTTTATTTTATTTTTCTTGTTGGTATTGAAAATGGGACTATGTCCTTTATTTGTTTTTCTGTGTCTTTGTCATTTGCATTCAGAAATGCTACCGATTTTTGTGCATTGATTTTTTATCTGCTACTTTGCTATAGGAGTTAATCACATTCAGGAGTTTTGGGATGGAGTGTCTTGGGTCTCTTACATATACAATCATGTCATCAGCGAATAGAACAATCTTAACTTCTTCCATTCCAAATTGTATCCCTTTTATTTCCTTCTCCTGTCTTATTGCTTGGGCTTGGACTTCCAGAACTATATTGAAAAGCAGAGGTGAGAGAGGACATCCCTGTCTTTTTCCTGATCTCAATGGGAATTCCTCCAGTCTCTCTACATTAAGTATTATTTGGGCCTTTGGACCTTTGTATATTGCCTTTATTATGTTAAGATGTGAACCGGCCATGCTGATTCTCTGCAATGTTTTGATCAGGAAGTGATGTTGTATCTTGTCAAAGGACTTTTCTGCATCTATCGAAATGATCATGTGATTTTTATGTTTAAGCTTGTTTATGTGGTGTATTACATTGACAGATTTTCATATGTTGAACCACCCTTGTGTTCCTGGGATAAATCCCACTTGGTGAAGGTGGATCATGGTTTTGATGTGTTGTTGGTTTCGGTTTGGGAGTATTTTTTGAGGATATTTGCATCTATGTTCATTAGGGAAATAGGACGATAGTTTTCTTTTGTTGTGGCATCTCTGCCTGGTTTTGGGATTAGGGTCATACTAGCTTCATAGAAGGAGTTGGATAGCTTTCCCTGATCTTCAATTGTGTGGCACAGTTTTAGGAAGATTGGCTTGAATTTTTCCATGAAGTTTTGATAAAATTCAGCTGGGAATCCATCTGGTCCTGGACTCTTCTTTTTTGGGAGGTTTTTTATTACCTTTTCAATATCATGAGTGTGATCGGTTCTTTGAGGTGATTAATCTGCTCTGAGTTTAGCTTTGGAGATGATATGCATCCAGGAATTTATCCATCTCCTCCACATTTTCCAGTTTTGTGGAGTACAAGTTTTTGAAATAAGTCCTGATGATTCTGTCAATTACACTCATGACTGTTGTGATCTTTCCTTTTTTATTTTGAATTTTGTTAACTTGGAGTCTCTCCATTTTTTGCTTGATCAAAGTGGCCAGAGGTTTGTCAATCTTGTTTATTTTTTCAAAGAACCAGCTCTTTGTTTTGTCAATTGCCTTAATTGTTTCCTTGGTTTCCAATTCATTAATTTCTACTCTGATGTTAGTTGTTTCTTTCCTTCTGGTGCTCTCTGGGTTGGATTTTTCTTGTTTTTCCAATGCCTTTATGTGGATGGTTAGGCTATGGATCTTTCTGTCTTTTTTTATGAAGGCATTGATTGCTATGAATTTTCCCCTGAGAACTGCCTTCATTGTGTCCCATAAGTTTTGGTATGATGTGTTCTCATTGTCATTCAATTCCAGGAAATTTGCAATTTAGTTTTTTTTATTTCATCCACTGTCCATTTATTGTTTAAGAGTGTGCTATTCAGTTTCCAGTTGTCGTTGGGGTTCTTGTTTTTTTTTTTTTTTGTTGATTTCTAGGAATATAGCATAGTGATCTGATATCATGCAGGGAATTATGTTGATGTTCCTAAATATGTGGAGGCTGTCCCTGTGACCCAGTATATGGTCTATTTTAGAGAATGTTCCATGTGCTGCTGAGAGAATGTGTAGTCTGTGGATTTGGGATAGAAAGGTCTGTAGATGTCTGTTAGGTCTAAGTGCTCTATGGATTTGTTGAGCTCTCTTACTTCCCTGTTGAGCTTCTGTTTGGATGATCTGAATATTACTGATAACGATGTGTTAAAGTCTCCAGCTATGATGGTGTTGGTGGTTATTTCTGCTTTACTGTCAAGTAGGTTTTGTTTTATGAACTGTGGTGCCCCTGTGTTTGGTGCATACAGATTTATGATTGTAATATCCTCTTGATGTATTGTTCCCTTTATAAGTAGGAAGTAGCCTCCTTTGTCTTATTTGATTGTATTTGGTTTGAAGTCAACTTTATCTGATATTAATATACCTACACCTGCTTTTTTCTTATTCCCATTTGCTTGAAATATTGTTTTCCACCCTTTCACCCTGAGGAGGTTTCTGTCTTTAGTGGTAAGGTGGGTTTCTAGAAGGCAGCAGATTGAGGGGTCTAATTTTTTGATCCACCCTGTGAGCTTGTGTCTCTTGATGGGTGTATTAAGGCCATTAATATCTAGGGTTATGACTGTGAGATTTCATTTGATCCCTTCCATGTTGTGGTGGTAGAAGTGTGTTGGTATTTCCATGGAATTTATTTATTTTTTTCCATCTACTCTGGGTTTGGTTACTGTGTTCTGCTTCTTGTCTGCATTTGTGTTTGGTTATTTGTTTCTTCTCTGAGGAGAATTTCCTGGAGAACTTTCTGTAGGTTTGGTTTTGTGTTCATATAATCATAAAGCTGAGATTTTTCATGGAAAGTTTTCCTTTCACCATCTATTATAAGGGAGACTTTTGCCCGGTAGAGTAGTTTGGGTTGGAGGCCATAGTTTCTTAGAGTTTGGAGAATTTGTTCCTGGCCCTTCTAGCATTCAGGGTTTCCATTGAGAAGTCTGCAGTACTTCTGATGGGGTTTCCTTTGAAAGTGGTTGGCTGTTTTTCCTAGCTGTGTTTAGGATATTTTCCTTGGTGTCAATGTTTAGAGTCTTAATGATAATATGTCTTGGGGAGTTTCTCCTTTGGTCTAGTCGGTTAGGAGTTCTGTTTGCTTCTTGAATCTTGATGGGCCTTTCTTTTCAAAGACGGGGGAAGTTTTCTTCAATTATTGTGTTAAATAAGTTCTCCATGCCTTTGGTCTGAAATTCTTCTCCTTCTGGTATTCCAATGATTCTGATATTAGGACTTTTAAGTGTATCCCACAATTCTCTTATGTTCTGTTCACAGGAACTTTTGAACTTACTGAAATTTTTGTACTCTCGAACTGTTTCTTCAATCCTGTCTTCCAGATCAGAGTTTCTATCTTCCACTTCACTGACTCTATTCTTGAGGGCCTCTAGTGAGTTTTGGACTTGTTCAATTAAGTTTGCATTTTCTACTACTTTCCTATGTATCACTTCCATCGCTTTGTCCAGCTCCCATTTTGTCTCATTTTCTGATTTTCTTGATGATTGTTGGAAATCATCCTTCCATTTCTTTATGTTTTCATTTAGTGTGGCCAGCTGATTTTTAAGGTCCTGTTTTTTTTTCACTCTCCCTCAACTCTCTTAGCTCTCTTTGAATTCCTTCCAGTGTCTTATCATATTGCTCTAGCTTAGTGATGGTAGCATCCACACAATTATCTATCCTTTGTAGCTTTCCTGCCAGTTCTAGCAGTAGTTTGGTCATGGTTGCATTGTTCGTAGCTTCCACTTGAAGTTCTGATCCTAATCACTCTTCTATGTTTTGGTTAGATGTAATCCTTGTTGGACTGGGTGATCTGTCTGGATTTTCTTTCATTTTATTTTTCATGTTATTTCTTTTGCGCTGTGGTCTGCCCATGTCAGTGTATGGGCAGGTAGGTGGGTGGAGCATCCTGGGATCTAGCTTTATGCGAATCCAAGGCAGCCTGGGGCAGTTGTAAGTAGCCTGGGATTTTGCTCACTCTTGCCAAAGCCGCCTATCTATAGCCTGACAGGGGCGCCAAAGTTGCGTGAATTCTCACCCAGTAATGCACCTAAGCTGCATGCCTTCTAGCTTGAAAGGGGTCTGAGGTAGCAATCTCTGAAACTGCCCAAACTCTGGCTGGGTACACTGGGGTCTGTAAATAGTCTGTGCTCTCCCGCCTCAGGGGAGTGGGGGATGGGTGGCTATGTACAGGTAGGTTATGGCACCTGCGCTGGCACTAGTGACTCAGTGTAGACTTGTGTGTGTGGCTCTTCTTGTGGGAGTTGGCCCGCTGCACGTGCAATTGTATTGTATAGGTAGATGATGTGGGTACGGAATCAGGACACAGCAGAGGCTGACCAGTGGCAAGTGATGTGAGCACAGCAGCAGGGGATCTGACAGCCCCCTATTCACGGCAGGGGTGACCCCCACAGACCTGTGAACCGAGCACCAGGTGGCTGGTCTACTTGCAGGATCAGAGAACAAGGGCTAGGTAGGAGGTCTAAGCTTCAGTGCAGCAGGCTGTCAGGCATGGCTGGTGGGTGCCCGATCAGAGCACATCAATGTGGGAAGTGTGGAGGGTGTGTGGGCGGGGAGCCAAAAAGAGGTGTGGGGTGCGACGGGGTGTATGGAGCGAGTGGGGCATGCGGCGGTGGGGCACAGGGCACGCCGGTGCACCGGGCTTTAAGGGTGGGGTGTGCAAGAGCCGACGGGGGCAAGGGGAGGAGGGGTGTGTGCCCCTGTGAGCGGTGGGGGGTGTGGGGCGCTCCAGTCATTGGGGGTGTGAGGGGCGTCCAGGGGGGGCAAGCTCGCAGGGGCTGTGTGCAGGGTGCATGGGGGGGCGCAGGCTGTGCGTATGGCGCAGGACGCCACGGGACGCCACGAGACACAACAGGACACTCGTGGGTTGGCCGGGCACGAGGTCAGGGATCACGGGTCGCGCGTGAGGTGTGGGGCGCTGGTGAGGGCGCTGGTCACGCAGATGCACCCCTGGGCGTAGGACTCCGCGGGGTGCTCTGGACGCAAAGGGGGAGCGTTCGGGGGGGCATGAGGAGCATGGGGGGGCGCCGTGTGTGCGGGGCACGCCTGGGCACGCCGCGGTGCGGGACTTGGAAGGGCGCCATTGTGCGCGCTCGGGACGCATGGGGCGCGTGGGCCATGTGCGGAGAGCGGCCATGTAATACAGAACATGGAATTAAGGGTTAGATTTCAAAGAGCAATTGAACTTTATACACAAGTGAATTACAGAACTTGCACTTCACTGTTAGTTTTCTTGCACAACCTATGTAGGTATTGAAGCACCTTCTAACATTTTCAGTTTATGGTTTGTTTACATGAGTAAATGATCCTAGCACATAACCCACTAATAGCACATTGAACTCACTCTTAGTTTACCATGGGATAACTTCTTCCTAGACAACAGTTTTACAGAACATGGAGTTCAAATTTACTATTCATGGGGAAGTATTTCCATAGTAAACAAGACAATACAACATTGAATACAGGCTTAGTTAGCAGTGGGATTAATTTACTGTGGAGAAAATTACAGAAAAACATGACATTCATGATGATTTTCAATGAGAAACATAAGAATCCAAGCTGTCCTACCATTGGAATTCAATGCTATTTTTCAATAGCAACTGATCTTAACAGATGACCGGTGAATGAAACTGTCAATTACCCTTACTTTAAGATGGGAAATGAGCTTCCTACAAAAAAGGATCATATAACGTTGAATTCGCTCTTATTTTTCAAAGATTATTGTTTATTGTACACAGTTTTCAACCGAAACATTCTCAATATTCACACAGTTCTAGCCCTTTTAATTCATGTTGGTTTCAACAGGACATGTTCCTACTATATAATCTCAGATAGAACTTTGAAATCACTCTTAGTGTACCATTGGAAATGTTCTTTGTAATGAAATTACAGAACATTGAATTTTCTATTAGTTTTCAGTGAGAAACGTTCATTTCAAACAGCGAGACTACAGAACTTTCAATTCAGTGTTAGATTTCAAAGGGCAATTGAACATTATAGACAATTGAAATAGAGAACTCGAACTTCACTGTTAGTTTTCTTGCACAACCTATGTTGGTATTGAAGCAGCCTCTAATCTTTTCAGTTCATGGTTAGTTTTCATTAGCAAATGATCCTAACACATAATCCGCTAATAGCACATTGAACTCACTCTTAGTTTTCCATGGGATAAGTTCTTCCTAGACAACAGGTTTACACAACATGGAGTTCAGCTTTACTATTCATCGGGAAAAGGTCACTTACAAAACAGGACTATACAACATAGAATACAGGCTTAGTTAGCAGTAGGATTAGTTTACAGTGGAGAAAGTTTAAAAAAAAACATGACATTCATGATGAGATTTCAATGAGAAACATAAGAATCCATGTGGTCTTACCCTTGGAATTCAATGCTATTTTTCAATAGCAACTGATAATACCAGATACCCGGTGAATGAAACTGTCAATTACCCTTACTTTAAGATGGGAAATGAGCTTCCTACACAAAAGGATCATAGAACATTGAATTTGTTCTAACTTTTCAAGGCGAATTGTTTATTGTACACAGTTTTCAACGGGAAACATTCTCAGTATTCACACAGTTCTATTCCTTGGAATTCATGTTGGTTTTCAACAGGAAATATTCCTAGAATATAACCTGTGATAGAACTTTGAAATCACTCTTAGTTTACCATTGGAAATGTTCTTTTAATGAAATTACAGAACATTTAATTCGCTGTTAGTGTTCAGTGAGAAACGTTGATTTAAAACAGCGAGACTACACAACTTTGAATTCAGGGTTAGAATTCAAAGGACAATTGAACTATATACACAATTGAATTACAGAACTCGAACTTCATTGTTAGTTTTCTTTCACAACCAATGTTGGTTTTGAAACAGCTTCTAATCTTTTCAGTTCACGGTTAGTTTTCGTTAGCAAATGATCCTACTACATAACCGGCTAATAGCACATTTAATTCACTCTTAGTTTTCCAGGAGAAAAGTTCTTCCTTGAAAAAAGGTTTATAGAACATTAAATTGAACTTTACTATACATCGGGAAATGTTCACTTAGAAAACAAGATTATGCAACATTGATTACAGTCTAGTTAGGAATGCGGATTTGTTTACTCTAGAGAAGAGTACAGAAAAACATGACATTCACAATGAGTTTTCAATGAGAAACGTAAGAATCCAAGCAGTCCTACTCTTGGAATTTACTGTTATTTTTCAATAGCAACTGTTCCTATCAGATAAATGGTGAATGAAACAGTCAATTACCCTTACTTTAAGACGGGAAATGAGCTTCCTACACAATAGGATCATAGAAAGTTGAATTTGCTCTTACTTTTCAAAAAGAATTGTTTACTGTATGCAGTTTTAAACGGGAAACATTCTCAGTATTAACACAGTTGTCGCCCTCGGAATTCATGTTGGTTTACTACAGGAAATGATGCTAGTATATAATCTCTGAAAGAACTTTGAAATCACTCTTGGTTTACCATTGGAACTGTTCTTCGTAATGAAATTACAGAACATAGAATTCGCTATTAATTTTCAGTGAGAAATGTTCATTTCAAACAGTGAGACTACGAAACTTTGAATTCACTGTTAGACTTAAAACGGTGATTGAACATTATACACAATTGAATTTCAGAACAGGAACTTCACTGTTAGTTTTTTTGCACAACACATTTTGGTATGGAAGTAGCTTCTAATCTTTTCAGTTCATGGTTAGTTTTCATTAGCAAATGAACCTAGTACAAAACCAGCTAATAGCACATTGACATCACTGTTAGTTTTCCAGGGGATAAGTTCTTCCTTGACAACAGGTTTACAGAACATCGAATTTAACTTTCTATTCATCGGAAATGTTCATTACAAAACAGGACTATGCATCATTGAATATAGGCTTAGTTAGGAATCCGGATTTGTTAACTGTAGAGAACAGGAGAGAAAAACATCACATTTCCGATTAGTTTTCAATGAGAAATGTAAGAATCCAAGCTGTCCTACTCTTTGAATTCACTGTGATTTTTCAATAGCAACTGTTCCTACCAGATAACCTCTAAATGTAACTGTCACTTACCCTTAGTTTATGACAGAAAATGAGCTTCCTACTCCATAGGATCATAGATTGTTGAATTCACTCTTAGTTTTCAAAGAGAATTGTTTATTGTACACAGTTTTCAATGGGAAACATTCTCACTATTCACACAGTTCTAGCCCTTTGAATCACTGTTGGTTTTCAACAGGAAATGTTTCCAGCATATAACCCTGATACAATTTTGAAATCAATGTTAGATTACCATTGCATATGTTGTTCATAATGAAATTACAGAACTTTCAATTCACTGTTGATTTTCACTGAGCAAACTTCATTCAAACAGCAGAACTACAGAACTTGGAATTCACAGTTAGAATAACAAAACTCGAACTTCACCAGCAGTTTTCACGGGCAAAATTTGTTGATATTCTAGCACCTTCTAATCTTTTCAGTTCATGGTTAGTTTTCATTAGCAAATGATCCTAGTGCATAACCTGCTAATAGCACATTGAACTCATTCTTAGTTTTCCATGGGATAAGTTCTTTCTAGACAACAGGTTTACAGAAAATTGAGATCAACATTACTATTCATCAGGAAAAGTTCACTTAGAAAACAGGACTATACAACATTGAATACAGGCTTAGTTAGTAGTGGGATTAGTTTACTCTAGAGAAAATTTCAGAAAAACTTGACATTCATAATGAATTTTCAATGAGAAACGTAAGAATCCAAGCTGTCCTACGCTTGGAATTGAATGCTATTTTTCAATAGCAACTGATCCTACCAGATAACCGGTGAATGTAACTGTCAATTACCCTTATTTTAAGACTGGAAATGAGCTTCCTATACAAGAGTAACATAGAAAGTTGATTTCGCTTACTTTTCAAAGTGAATTGTTTATTGTACACAGTTTGCAAAGGGAAACATTCTCAGTATTCACACAGTTCTAGCCCTTGAATTTTGTTGGTTTTCAACAGGAAATGTTCCTAGTATATAATCTCTGATAGAACTTTAAAATCACTCTCAGTTTACCATTGGAAATGTTCTTCATAATGAAATTATAGAACATTGAATTTGCTGTTAGTTTTTAGTGACAAACGTTCATTTCAAACAGCGGGACTACAGAGCTTTGAATTCAGGGTTAGATTACAAAGGGCAATTGAGCATATACACAATTGAATTACAGAACTCGAACATCACTGTCAGTTTTCATGCTTAACCTGTTAGTTTTGAAGCAGCTTCTAATCTTTTCAGTTCACGGTTAGTTTTCATTAACAAGTGATCCTAGTACATAACCGGCTAATAGCACATTGAATTCACTCTTAGTTTTCCATGGGTTAAGTTCTTCCTAGACAACAGGTTTACAATTCATGGAGTTCAACTTTACTCTTCGTCGGGAAATGTTCACTTAGAAAACAGGACTATACACCATGGGATACAGGCTTAGTTAGCATTGGGATTAGTTTACTGTGGAGAAAATTACAGAAAAACATGACACTCTTGATGAGTTTTCAATGAGAAACGTAAGTATCCAAGCTGTAATACTCTTGGAATTCAATGCTATTATTCCATAGCAGCTGATCCTACCAGATAACCGGTGAATGAAACTGTCAATTACCCTTACTTTAAGATGGGAAATGACCTTCCTACACAATAGGATCATCGAACGTTGAATTAGCTCTTATTTTTCAAAGAGAATTGTTTATTGTACACAGTTTTAAACAGGAAACGTTCTCAGTATTCACACAGTTATGGCCCTCGGAATTCATGTTGGTTTTCAACAGGAAATGGTCCTAGTATATAACCTCTGATAGAACTTTGAAATCACTCTTACTTTACCACTGGGAATATTCTTCGTAATGAAATTACAGAACGTTGAATTCATGGTTAGTTTCCTGTGACAAATGTTCATTTCAAACAGTGGGACTACAGAACTTTGAATTCAGGGTTAGATTTCAAAGGGCAATTGAACATTATACACAATTGAATTACAGAACTCGAACTTCACTGCTAGTTTTCTTTTATTAAATATCTTTTATTTTTTTAACTTATTTTGAAATTTATATTTTGAGAGAGAAAGAAAGAGAGAAAAAAAATAGGCATGCCAGGTCCTCCTACCACCACCAAGAAACTCCAGACACATGTGCCACTTATGTGCATTTGGCTTCCTGTGGGCAGTGCAGAATTTAACACAGGTCATCAGGCCCATCATGCAATTCCATTCAACCCATTGAGCCTCTCTCCAGTACATTTTTTTAAATTTTTAAGTTTTATTTTTATTTTTAGTTTTTTAATATTAATTCATTAGTTTTCTTTTCAGTAAAAACAGGAAGTTTGGTACCATTATTTAGGCGCATGTGTGATCTACCCCCTCCCATTAGACCCTCATTGTTAATGAAAATCGGTCATGCATTGTGGAGTTAGCCCTAATTATAGGTATGATTAATGTCTCTGCAAATCATGACCCAACATGTGACTCTGACATTCTTTCTGTCCCCTCTTCTGCAAAATTTCCCTTAGCCATGTTGGGTTCATCTTGCATCTGCTTCAGTGCTGAGGTGTTGGGGGCCTCTGAGGCTTATTTTTTTTTAATTTGATTTATTACATTTCTTTCATCAAACACAGGCAGTTTGGTACCATTATTTAGGCTCATCTATGATCTACCCCCTCCCATTAGACCCTCCTTGTTGATGTAAATGGGTCATGCGATCTGGAGTTAGTCCCCAGTTATTGGTATGTTAAATGTCTCTGCAAATCATGGCCCAACATATGACTGTGACATTCTTTCCACCCACTCTTCCGCAAAATTTCCCTGAGCCATCTTTCATTCATTTTTGGTCTGCTTCAGTGCTGAGGTGCTGGGGGCATCTGAGGCTCTGGCTCTCTGATTTGGTAGGAGTTGATTTTTCTCTGCATTGGTCTCCTTCCCCGTTGTGCTTGTATCCAGTTCACAGGAAAACATCACCCTTGCTTGTTTCACCAGTTGTCCTTAGTATCAGTTTGGCCCTTTTTGAGGTATGTTGGGGCAGCTCTCTCCATAGGATCTACATCTATCTGAAAAAGAAAAGCAGATTCTCCAATGGAGAGCACGTTAGCACCCAGAAAATTGAAATAACATTTATTTTTTGATAGAGAGATTGATAACTGTAGGCCCTCTTGTTCCCCATGACTGATGATAGCTTGATATTGTAGAGTGGGCTTGTGTTTGGGTATGGTTCTGACTTGTTTCCCAGCTCCAGCTATGGGTCTAGTACCACTGAGTGGATCAGTTAGCCAAATCAAGAGTAGTTGGTTCCTCACCATGGCTGTGTGCCACTATTGCACTTGTGTGGGCATCACTTCAAGTTATTTGTTGCCAATTAGATTAGACAATGAGTTGCTTGGACAGATATTGGTCGTTTCCACCAGTCGCCCATGTAGCGCCTTCTGGAACTAGACACGCTGACTGTCTGGAGGCTTACTCTCTCCTGGCTTCCAGCCATGCCGTTCGATTTTGCGTATCAGCTGCATATGGAGTCTTCAGCAATAGGGTCTTACCGCTTGCCTTTGGTGGGTCATCAAGTACTCTGACAGAAGTCTGTCATTGTATTGGGAAACCTTGTAGGTTTCTCTGATCAAAAGCTCATTGTGGATGGTAGCCCCAAGGTGGAAGTGGGGTTTACAGGCCAGTGCCCACTAACAAATTGAGGAAAAACATAACTAATATACAAGAATTAGGGAGGGGAGAGATAGCGGGGAGAGGGGGAGAATGAGGGAGGGAAGATGAATAAGATTTAGTTTAGTCTTGATCCTACCCTCTCCAGTGTATTGTGGTTCAGGTGTTTCCTGTAAAGGTCTAGTGAAGGTTCAGCCATTTGGTCTGTCTTTTAGGAAGTACAATTTTATGGTACCAATGCTATTTGTGTCCAGATTACTGTTTTCCACCTTTTGATGCCCTCCCCGCTCTCCCTTTCAACCTATTGTTTAGTCCGTGAGGTGCTTGCTGTGTATGTAAGGTATCTTGGAAAGTACTTCCTAAATTTTCTTCCAGTAGTATTCGAGTTTCTGGTATTATGTTGAGGTCTTTGAGCCATTTGGATTTGAGTGTAGTGCATGGTGAAATGTGTGGATCAAGTTTTAGTTTCCTGTATGTGGTTATCCAGTTTGTCCAGCACCATTTGTTGAAGATGCTATCTTTCTTCCAACCTGTATTGTTTGGGCCTTTGCCAAATATCAAGTAGCTATAGTTGCTGGACCCAAAATCCAGGTCCTCAAGTCTATTCCATTGGTCTATACTACTGGTTATACGTAGTACCATGCTGTTTTGTTTTGTTTTTTTTTTACTTTTTCTTTGTACTGTAGCTTTTGATCAGGTATGGTGATGACACCAGAGGTATTTCTTTTGCTGAGGATATGTTTGGATATGTGAGGCCTTCTGACTTTCCATATGAAATTTGAGATCATTTTTTCTATCTCTGTGAAGAACACTGTAGTGATTTTAATTGGAATTGCGTTAAATCTATATATTGCCTTTGGTAGGATTGCCATCTTCACAATGTTAATTCTGCCTATTCAGGAGCATGGGAGGTCTTTCTATCTTCTCAAGTCCTCCTCAATTTCTTTTTTGAGAGTGTTTAGACTTTCATTGTATAGATCTTTTCCTTCCTTGGTTAACGTTATTCCATGGTATTTTTGTTGTTGTTGCTACTGAAAATGGACTATGTCCTTTATTTCTTTTTCTGTGTCTTTTTCATTTGTATACAGATATGCTACCGATTTTTGTACATTGATTTTGTATCCTGATACTTTGCTATAGGAGTTAATCACCTTCAGGAGTTTTGGAATGGAGTGTCTTGGGTCTCTTACATATACAGTCATGTCATCAGTAAATAGAACAATCTTAACTTCTTCCTTTCCAAATTGTATCCCTTTTATTTCCTTTTCCTGTCTTATTGCTTCGGCTAGGACTTCCAGGACTATATTGGAATGCAGAGGTGAGAGAGGACATCCCTGTCTTGTTCCTGATCTTAATGGGAATTCCTCCAGTCTCTCTCCATTAAGTATTATTTGGGCCTTTGGAGTTTTGTATATTGCCTTTATTATGTTAAGATGTGGACCGGCCATGCCAATTCTCTCCAATGTTTTGATCATGAAGTGATGTTGTATCTTGTCAAAGGCCTTTTCTGCATCTATCAAAATGATCATGTGGTTTTTATGTTTAAGCTTGTTTATGTGGTGAATTACATTGACAGATTTTTGTATGTTGAACCACCCTTGTGTTCCTGGGATAAATCCCACTTGGTGAAGTTGGATAATGCTTTTGATGTGTTGTTGGATTCCGTTTGGGAGTATTTTGTTGAGGATATTTGCGTCTATGTTCATTAGGGAAAAAGGCCGGTAGTTTTCTTTTCTTGTGGCATCTCTGCCTGGCTTTGGGATTAGGGTAATACTAGCTTCATAGAAGGAGTTGGGTAGCTTTCCCTCTTCTTCAATGATATGGCACAGTTTTAGAAAGATTGGTTTGAGTTCTTCCATGAAGGTTTGATAAAATTCGTCTGGGAATCAATCTGGTTGGGCACTTTTCTTTTTTGGGAGGTTTTTTATTATGTTTTAAATCTCTGTGAGTGTGATGTGTTCATTGAGGTGATTAATCTGCTCTAAGTTTAGCTTTGGTAGATGATATGCATCCAGGAATTAATCCATCTCATCCACATTTTCTAGTTTTGTGGAGTAGAGGTTTTTGAGATAAATTCTGATGATACTGCCAATTTCACTGATGGCTGTTGTGATCTCTCCTTTTTCATTTTGAATTTTGTTAATTTGGAGTCTCTCCTTTTTTTGCTTGAACAAATTGGCCAGAGGTTTGTCAACCTTGTTTATTTTTTCAAAGAACCAGCTCTTTGTTTTGTTAATTGCCTTAATTGTTTCCTTGTTTTCCAATTCATTAATTTCTGCTCTGATGTTAATTATTTCTTTCCTTCTGGAGCTCTTTGGGTTGGATTTTTCTTATTTTTCCAATGCCTTTAGGTGATGGTTTGGCTATTGATTTGTGATCTTCATGTCTATTTTATGGAGGCATTGAGTGCTATGAATTTTAACCTGAGGACTGCCTTTATTGTGTCCCATAAGTTTGGTAAGATCTGTTCTCATTATCATTCAATTCCAGGAATTTTGCTATTTCCTTTTTTATTTCATCCACCATACATTTATTGTTTAAGAGTGTGCTATTCAGTTTCAGTTGCCACTGGGGTTTTGTTGGTTTTTTTGTTGTTGATTTCTAGGAATATAGCATTATGATCTGATATCATGCAGGGAATTATGTCGATTTTCTTAAATATATGGAGGCAGTCATTGTGACCCAGTATATGGACTATTTTACAGAATGTTCCATATGCTACTGAGAAGAATGTGTAGTCTGTGGATTTGGGGTGGAAAGTTCTGTAGATATCTGTTAGGTATAAATGCTCTATGGTTTTGTTGAGCTCCCTTACATCCCTGTTGAGCTTCTGTTTGGATGATCTGTCAACTACTGATAATGGTGTGTTAAAGTCCCCAGCTATGATGGTGTTGGTGGTTATTTCTGCTTTATTGTCAAGTAGGTTTTGTTTTATGAACTGTGGTGCCCCTGTGTTTGGTGCATACAGATTTATGATTGTAATATCCTCTTGATGGATTGTTCCCTTTACAAGTAGGAAGTAGCCTTCTTTGTCTTTTTTGATAGTTTTTGGTTTGAAGTCAATTTTATCAGATATTAATATAGCTACACCTGCTTTTTTCTTATTTCCATTTGCTTGAAATATTGTTTTCCACCCTTTCACCCTGCAGAGGTTTCTGTCGTTAGTGGTAAGGTGGGTTTCTTGAAGGCAGCAGATTGAGGTATCTAATTTTTAGATTCACCCTGTGAGCTTGTGTCTCTTGATGGGTGAATTAAGGCCATTAATATTTAGGGTTATGACTGTGAGATTTGATTTGATCCCTGCCATGTGGTGATGGTAGAGCTGTGTTGGCATTTCCATGGAGTGTAGCATTTTCTCTGTCTACTCTGGGTTTGGTTGCTGTGACCTGCTTCTTGTAGGCATTTGTGTTTGGTTGTTTGTTTCTTCTCTGTGGAGAATTTCCTGGAATACTTTCTGTAGGTATGGTTTTGTGTTCATATAATTGTAAAGTTCAGTTTGTCATGGAAAGTTCTCCTTTCACCATCTATTATAAGGGAGGCTTTTGCTGGGTACAGTAGTTTGGGTTGGAAGCAACAGTTTCTTAGAGTATGGAGAGATTCCTTCCAGCCCCTTCTAGCTTTCAGAGTTTCCATTGAGAAGTCTGAAGTAATTCTGATGGGTTTTCCTTTGAAAGTGGTGTGCTGTTTTTCCCTAGCTGCTTTTAGGATTTTGTCCTTGGTGTCAATGTTTAGAGTCTTAATGATAATATGTCTTGGTTAGTTTCTCCTTGGGTCTAGTCTGTTAGGAGTTTTGTATGCTTCTTGTGCCTTGATTGGCCTTTCTTTTAAGAGATGGGGGAAGTTTTCTTTAATTATTGTGTTAAATAAGTTCTCCATGCCTTGTTCTGAAATTCTTCTCCCTCTGGTATTCCAATGATTCTGATATTAGGACGTTTAAGTGTATCCCACAATTCTCTCATGTTCTGTTCACAGGAAGTTTTGAATTTACTGAAATTTTTGGACTCTCAAACTGTTTCTTCCATCCTGTCTTCCAGATCAGAGTTTCTATCTTCCACTTCGCTGACTCTATTCTTGAGGGCCTCTAGTGAGTTTAAGCCTTGTTCAATTAAGTTTGCATTTTCTACTAGTTTCGTATGTATCACTTCCATCACTCTGTCCAGCTCCTTTTTTGTCTCATTTTCTGATTTTCTTGATGATTCTTGGAAATCATCCTTGCATTTTTTTATGTTTTCATTTAGTGTGGACAGTTGATTTTTAAGTCCTCTTTTTTTTCACTCTCCCTCAACTCTCTTAGCTCTCTTTGAATTCCTTCCAGTGTCCTATCATATTAATCCAGCTTAGTGAAGGTAGCATCCACTCGATTATCTGTCCTTTGTAGCTTTCCTGCCAGTTCTAGCAGTAGGTTGGTCAGGGTTGCATTGTTCATAGCTTCCAGTTGATGTTCTGATCCTAAACACTCTTCTATTTTTTGGTTAGATGTAATCCTTGTTGGACTGGGTGATCTGTCTGGATTTTCTTGCATTTTATTTTTCATGTTATTTCTTTTGCGCTGTGGTCTACCCATGTCAGTGTATGGGCAGGAAGGTGGGTTGAGCAGCCTGGGATCTAGCTTAATGAGAATCCAAGGCAGCCTGGGGCAGTTACAAGTAGCCTGGTTTTTTGCTCTCTCTTTCCAAAGCTGCCTATCTAGAGCCTGGCAGGTCACCAAAGTGGCCTGAATTCTCACCCAGTAATGCACCAAAGCTGCATGCCTTCTTGTTTGGAAGCAGACTGAGGCAGCAAGCCCTGAAGATGCCCAAAGTCTGGCTAGAATAATGGGACCTGAAAACTGTCTGAGTTCTCCTGCCTCAGGGGGGTGGGGGATGGGTAGGAGCAGAGGCTGGCCGGCAGGCAAGCTATCGGAGCACAGCAGCAGGGGGTCTGGCAGCAGCTTAAACAAGGCAGGTGCGGCACCCATGGACGTGGGAACTGAGCACAGCATGGCTGGCCAACACACAGGATCAGAGCACAAAGGCGGCACTACCCGCGTGTCAGCACTGATAACAGGTTTATAGAACAAAAAATTGAACTTTACTATTCATCAGGAAATGTTCACTTAGAAAAGAGGACTATGCAACATTGAATACAGGCTTAGTTAGGAAAGCGGAATTGTTTACTGTAGACAACAGGACAGACCAACATGACACTCAAGATGAGTTTTCAATGAGAAACGGAAGAATCCATGCTGTAGTACTCTTTGAATTCACTGTTTTATTTCAATAGCAACTGTTCCTACCAGATAACCGGTGAATGTAACTGTCAATTACCCTCAGTTCATTATGGGAAATGAGCTTCCTACTCCATAGGATCATAGATCATTGCATTTGCTCTTACTTTTCAAAGAGAATTGTATATTGTAAACAGTTTTCAACGGGAAACATTCTCACTAGTCACACAGTTCTAGCCCTGTGAATCACTGTGGGTTTTCAACAAGAAATGTTCCCAGTATATAACTTCTGATGGAACTTTGAAATCATTCTTAGTTTACCATTGCAAATGTTCTTTGTAATGAAATTGCAAAATATTGAATTCACTGTTGATTTTCAGAGAGAAACGTTCATTTCAAATAGCGGGATAAGAGAATTTTGATTTTAGGGTTAGATTTCAAAGAGCAATTGAACATTATACACATCTGAATTACAGAACTCGAACTTCACAGTTAGTTTTCTTGCACAACCTATGTTGGTATTGAAGTAGCTTGTAATCTTTTCAGTTCAATGTTAGTTTTCATTAGCAAATGATCCTAGTACATAACCGGCTCATAGCACAATGAATTCACTTTTAGTTTTCCTGATGATACTTTCTTATTAGACAACAGGTTTACAGAACATTGAATTGAACTTTTATATCCATCGGGAAATGTTCACTTAGAAAAGAGGACTATGCAACATTGAATACAGGCTTAGTTAGGAATATGGATTTGTTTACTGTATACTATAGGATAGAAAAACATGACATTCATGATGAGTTTTCAATGAGAAATGTACGAATCCAAGCTGTCCAACTCGTTGAATTCACTGTTATGTTATAATAGCAACTGTTCCTACCAGACAATCGGTTAAAGTAACTGTCAACTACCCTTAGTTTATGACGGGAAATGAGCTTCCTACTCCATAGGATCATAGGTCATTGAATTCACTCTTACTTTTCAAAGAGAATTGCTTATTGTACAAAGTTTTCAATGGGAATCATTCTCACTATTCACACAGTTGTAGCCTTTGAAGCACTGATGGTTTTCAACAGGAAATGTACCCAGCATATAACCTCTGATGGACTTTGAAATCACTCTTAGTTTACAATTGCAAATGTTCTTTGTAATGAAATTATAGAACATTCAATTCACTGTCATTTTCACTGAGAAACCTTCATTTCAAACAGCGGAACTTCAGAACTTTGAATTCATAGTGCGAATTACAGAACTCGAACTTCACCGTTAGTTTTACAGGCAAACTTTCTTGGTACTCAAGCACCTTCTCATCTTCTCAGTTCATGGTTAGTTTTCATTAGAAAATCATCCAAGTACATAACCCACTAATAATACATTGAACTCACTCTGAGTATTCCATGGGATAAATTCTTCCTAGACAACATGTTTACAGAACATGGAATTCAACTATACTATTCATCGGAAAGTGTTCACTTGGAAAACAGTACTATTCAACATTGAATACAGACTTAGTTAGCAGTGGGGATTAGTTTACTGTAGAGAAAATTATAGAAAAATATGACTTTCATGATAAGTTTCCAATGAGAAACATAAGAATCCAAGCTGTCCTACTCTTGGAATTCACTGCTATTTATCAGTAGCACCTTTTCCTACCAGATATCGGGTTAATGATACTGTCATTTACTTTTACTTTAAGATGGGAAAAGAGTTAATACGTAATAGGATCATAGAATGTTGAATTCTTTCTTACTTTTTAAAGAGAATTTTTTATTGTGTACAGTTTTCAACAGGAAACATTCTCAGTATTCACACAGTTCTAGACCTTTGAATTCATGTTGGTATTCAACAGGAAATGTTCCTAGTGTATAACCTCTGATAGAACTTTGAAAGCACTCTTAGTTTACCATTGGATATGTTCTTTGTAATATAATTACAGAACATTGAATTTGCTGTTATTGTTCATTAAGAAACGTTCATTTCACACAGCGGGACTACAGAATATTGACTTCAGGATTAGATTTCAAAAGGCAATTGAACATTATACACATTTGTATTAGACAACTCAAACTTCACTGTTAGTTTTCTTTGCACAACCTATATTGGTATTGAAGCAGCTTCTAATCTGTTCTGTGTCCAGTTAGTATACATTAGCAAATGATCCTACTACTTAACCCACTAATAAATCATTGAACTCACTCTTAGTTTTCCAGGGGATAAGTTCTTCCTAGACAACATGTTTACAGAACATGGAATTCAACATTGCTGTGCATCAGGAAATGCTCACTTAGAAAACAGGACTATACAGCATGGAATACAGGCTTAGTTAGCAGTGGGATTAGTTTACTGTGGAGAAAATTACAGAAAAACATGACATTCATGATGAGTTTTCAATGAGAAACATAAGAATCCAAGCTGTCCTACTCTTGGAATTCAATGCTATTTTTCAATAGCAAGTGTTCCTAAGAGATAACCAATTAATGTAACTGTCAATTACCCTTAGTTTATGATGGGAAATGAGCTTCCTACTCCACAGGATCATAGATTGTTGAATTCGCTCTTACTTTTTAAAGAGAATTGTTTATTGTAAACAGTTGTCAATGGGAAACATTCTCACATTCTCACTAGTCACACAGTTCTAGCCCTTTGAATCACTGTTGGTTTTCAACAGGAAATATTCCCAGCATATAACCACTGATGGAACTTTGAATTCACTCTTAGTTTACCGCTGCAAATGTTGTTCATAATGAAATTACAGAACATTCAAATCACTATTGATTTTCAGTGAGAAACTTTCTTTTCAAACAGTGGAACTATAGAACTTTTAATTCACTGTTAGAATTACAGAACTCGAACTTCACCATTAGTTTTCGCAGGCAAACCTTGCTGGTACTCAAGCACATACTAAGCTTTTCAATTCCTGTTTCCTTTTCATTAGCAAATGATCCTAGTACATAAACGGCTAATAGCACATTGAACTCACTCTCAGTTTTCCATGGGATAAGTTCTGTCTAGACAACAGGTTTACTGAACATGGAATTCAACGTTACAATTCATTGGAAAATGTTCATGTAGAAAACAGGACTATACACCATTGAATACAGGCTTAGTTAGCAGTGGGATTAGTTTACTGTGGAGAAAATTACAGCAAAACATGACATTAATGATGAGTTTTCAATGAGAAACGTAAGAATCCAAACTGTCCTACTCTTTGGATTCAAGGTTATATTTTATTTTTTTCTCTTTTTTTACAATTATATATTTATTTATTTGAGAGTGACAACATAGAGAGAAAGACAGATAGAGGGATAGAGAGAATGGGCACGTTTCTGCAAATGAACTCCAGAAGCGTACACCCCCTTGTGCATCTGGCTAACGTGGGACCTGGGGAACCGAGCCTCTAACCGGGGTCCTTAGGCTTCACAGGCAAGAGCTTAACCGCTAAGCCATCTCTCCTGCCCATCACGGTTATTTTTCAATAGCAACTGTTCCGGCCAGATAAACAGTTAATGCAACAGTCAATTACCCTTAGTTTATGACGTGAAATGAGGTTCCTACTCCATAGGATCATAGATTGTTGAATTCGCTCTTAATTTTCAAAGAGTATTATTTATTGCACACAGTTTTCAAAGGGAAACATTCTCACTAGTCACACATGTCTACCCCTTTGAATTCATGTTGGTTTTCAACAGGAAATGTTCCTAGTATATAACCTCTGATAGAACTTTGAAATCACTCTTAGTTTATTATTGGAAATGTTCTTCTTAATGAAAGTACAGAACATTCAATTCACTATTGATTTTCAGTGAGAAACCTTCATTTCACACAGCGGAACTATAAACTTTGAATTCATGGTTAGAATTATAGAACTCGAACTTCATCCATTAGTTTTTGTGGGCAAACCTTGTTGGTACTCAAGCACCTTCAAATCTTTTCAATTCATGGTTCATTTTCATTAGCAAATGATCCTAGGACATAACTGGCTAATAGCACATTGAATTGACTCTTAGTTTTCCAGGGGACACGTTCTTCCTAGATAACAGGTTCACAGAACATTGAATTGAACTTTACTATTCATCGGGAAATGTTCACTTAGAAAACAGGACTATGCAACATTGAATACAGGCTTAGTTAGCAGTGGATTTAGTTTACTGTGGAGAAAATAACAGAAAAATATGACATTCATGATGAGTTTTAAATGATAAATGTTAGAATCCAAGCTGTCCTACTCTGGGAATTCAATGCTATATTTCAATAGCAACTGATCCTACCAGATAACCGGTGTATGAAACTGTCAATTACGCTTACTTTAAATAGGAATTGAGCTTCCTACACAATATGATCATATAACGCTGAATTCGCTCCTACTTTTGAAAGAGAATTGTTTTTTGTACACAGTTCTCAATGGGAAACATTCTCAGTATTCACACAGTTCTAGCCCTTAGAATTCAAGTTGGTTTTCAACAGGAAATGTTCCTAGTATATAACCTCTGATAGAACTTGAAATCACTCTTAGTTTGCCATTGGAAATGTTCTTCATAAAGATATTACAGAACATTGAATTTGCTGTTAGTCTTCAGTGAGAAACGTTCATTTCAAACATTGGGACTACAGAACTTTGAATTCAGGGATAGATTTCAAAGGGCAATTGAATATTATACACAATTGAATTACAGAACTCGAACTTCACTGTTTGTTTTCTTGCACAGCCTATGTTGGTATTGAAGCACCTTCTAATCTTTTCAGTTCATGGTTAGTTTTCATTAGTAAATGATCCTAGTACATAAGCAGCTAATAGCACATAGAATTCACTCTTAGTTTTCCAGTGGATAAGTTCTTCCTAGACAACAGGTTTATGGAACATTGTTTTGAACTTTACTATTCATTGGGAAATGTTCACTTAGAAAACACGACTATGCAACATTGAATACAGGCTTACTTAGGAATGTGGATTTGTTTACCGTATAGAACAGGACAGAAAAACATGACATTCTCGATGAGTTTTCAATGAGAAACGAACGAATTCAAGCTGTCCGACTCTTTGAATTCCCTGAGATTTTTCAATAGCATCTGTTCCTACCTGGTAACCGGTGAATGTAACTGTCAATTACCCTAAGTTTATGACAGGAAATGGGCTTCGTACTCCATATGGTCATAGATCATTGAATTCGCTGTTACTTGTCAAAGAGAATCGTTTATTGTACACAGTTTTCAACGGTAAACATTCTCTCTAGTCACACAGTTCTAGCCCTTGAATCACTGTTGGCTTTCAACAGGAAGTGTTCCCAGCTTATAACCTTAGATGGAACTTTGAAATCACTCTTAGTTTACCATTGCAAATGTTCTTCATAATGAAATTACAGAACATTCAATTCACTGTTGATTTTCAGTGAGAAAACTTCATTTCAAACAGCGGAACTGCAGAACTTTGAATTCACGGTTAGAATTACAGAACTCGAAATTCATCGTTAGTTTTCAAGGGCAAACTTTTTGGTACTCAAGCGCCTTCTAATCTTTTCGTTTCATGGTTGGTTTTCATTAGCAAATGATCCTAGTACATAACCCTGTAATAGCACATTGAACTCACTCCTACTTTTCCATAGCATAAGTTGTACCTAGACAAAATTTTACGGAAAATGGAATTCAACTGTGTTATTCATCAGCAAATGTTCATTTAGCAAACAGGCCTATGCAACATTGAATACAGGCTTAGTTTTCAGTTCAGAGTTAGGCTTAGTTTTCATTAGCAAATGATCCGAGTACATAACTGGCTAATAGCACATTGAATTCTCTCTTAGTTTTCCAGGGGATATGTTCTTCCTAGACAACAGGTTTAAGGAACATTGAATTGAACTTTACTATTCATTGGGAAATATTCACTTGGAAAACAGGAGTATGCAACTTTGAATACAGGCTTAGTTAGGAATTCGATTTGTTTACTGTAGAGAACAGGACAGAAAAACATGACAGTCATGATGAGGTTTCAATGACAATCGTAAGAATACAACCCGTCCTACTCTTTGAATTCAGTTATTTTTCAATTACAACTTTATTATGATAAGATTTAGACACCAGGTTTAGAGGACATTGGATGTAACTTTACTATTCATTGGGAAGGTTCACTTTAGAATACAGGACTATGCAACATTGAATATTGGCTTAGTTAGGAATGCAGATTTGTTTACTGTAGAGAACAGGACAGAAAAACATCACATTCACGATGTGTTTTCAATGAGGAACATAAGAATCCAAGCTGTCCTACTCTTTGAATTCACTGTTGTGTTTTTTTAAATTTTTATTAACATTTTCCATGGTTATAAATTATATCCCATGGTAATTCCCTCCCTCCCCACCCCCACAAATTCCCATTTGAAATTCCATTCTCCATCATATATCCTCCCCATTACAATCATTGTAAATACATATATACAATATCAACCTATTAAGTATCCACCTCCCCTCCTTTCTCTGCCCTTTATGTGTCCTTTTTGCCTTACTGGCCTCTGCTACTAATATTTTCATTCTCAGGTAGACGCCCAATCATCTGTAGCTAGAATCCACATAGGAGAGAAAACATGTGGCATTTGGCTTTCTGGGTCATGATTACCTCACTTAGTATAATCCTTTCCAGTTCCATCCATTTTTTGCAAATTTCATAACTTCATTTTTCTTTACTGCTGAGTAGAACTCCATTGTATAAATGTGCCACATCTTCATTATCCACTCATCTGTTGAGGGACATCTAGGCTGGTTCCATTTCCCAGCTGTTATTAATTGAGCAGCAATAAACATGGTTGAGCACGTACTTCTAAGGAAATGAAATGAGTCCTTTGGATATATGCCTAGGAGTGCTATAGCTGGGTCATATGGTAGATCAATCTTTAACTGTTTTAGGAACCTCCACGCTGTTTTCCACAAATGCTGGACCAGATTGCATTCCCACCAGCAGAGTAGAAGGGTTCCTTTTTTTCCACATCCTCATCAACATTTATGATCATTTGTTTTCATGATGGTGGCCAATCAGATAGGAGTGTGATGGAATCTCAATGTAGTTTTAATCTGCATTTCCCTGATGACTAGTAACGTAGAACATTTTTTTAGACACTTATATGCCATTTGTATTTCTTCCTTTGAAAACTCTCTATTTAGCTCCATAGCCCATTTTTTGATGAGCTTGTTTGATTCCTTATTATTTAACTTTTTGAGTTCTTTGTATATCCTAGATATTAATCCTCTATCAGATATATAGCTGGCAAAGATTTTTTCCCATTCTGTAGGTTGACTCTTTGCTTTTTTCACTGTGTCCTTTGCAGTGCAAAATCTTTGTAATTTCATGAGGTCCCAGTGATTAATCTGTGGTTTTATTGCCTGAGCAATTGGGGTTGTATTCAGAAAGTCTTTGCCAAGACCAATATGTTGAAGGGTTTTCCCTACTTTTTCCTCTAGCAGTTTCAGAGTTTCAGGTCTGATGTTAAGGTCTTTAATCCATTTGGACTTATTTCTCATGCATGGCGAGAGAAGAATCTATTTTCATCCTTCTGCAGATATATATCCAGTTTTCAAAACACCATTTGCTAAAGAGGCTGTCTCTTCTCCAATGAGTATTTTTGGCATTTTTATCGAATATCAGGTGGCTATAGCTACATGGGCTTACATCTGGGTCCTCTATTCTGTTCCACTGATCTACATGTCTGTTTTTGTGCCAGTACCATGCTGTTTTTGTTACTATGGCTCTGTAGTATAGGTTAAAATCAGGTATGGTGATACCACCAGCCTCATTTTTGTTGCTCAGTATAATTTTAGATATTCGAGGTTTTTTAGTGATTCCAAATGAATTTTTGGATTGTTTTTTGCATTTCCATGAAGAAAGCCTTTGGAATTTTGATAGGGATTGCATTAAATGTGTATTGCTTTAGGTAAGATTGCCATTTTCACAATATTGAGTCTTCCAATCCAGGAACAGGGGATGTTTCTACACGTTCTAGTGTCTTCTGCAGTTTCCCACTTGAGTGTTTTAAAGTTCTCATTGTAGAGATTCTTTACTTCATTGGTTAGGTTTATTCCAAGGTACTTTATTTTTTTTTTTTTTGATGCAATTGTGAACGGGAGTGATTCTCTGATTTCATCCTCTGTGTGTTTGTTGTTATCATATATGAAGGCTACTGATTTCTGTGTATTTATTTTGTATCCTGCTACATTGCTGTAGGTTTTGATCAGCTTTAACAGTTTGCTAGTAGAGTCTTTAGGGTCCTTTATGTATAGAATCATGTCATCTGCAAATAATGATAACTTGATCTCATCCTTTCCAATTTGTATCCATTTTATATGTGTCTCTTGCTTTATTGCTATGGCTAACACTTCCAAAACTATATTAAATAAAAGTGCGGACAGTGAACACACTTGTTGTTCCTGATTTTAGTGGAAAAGCTTCCAGTTTTTCCCCATTTAGTAATATGTTGGCTGGAGGCTTGTCATAAATAGCCTTTATTATATTGAGATATGTTCCTTCTATTCTCAGTCTCTGTAGGACTTTTATCATAAAGGGAAGTTGGATTTTGTCTAATGCTTTCTCCGCGACTAATTAGATGATCATGTGATTTTTGTCCTTCAACCCGTTTATGTAATGTATTACATTTATAGATTTGCATATGTTGAACCATCCCTGCCACTGTGGGATAAAGCCTACTTTGTCAGATTGAATGATCTTTTTGATATATTCTTGTATTATGTTTGCCAATATTTTGCTGAGAATTTTTACATCTATGTTCATGAGGGAGATTGGTCTGTAATTTCCTTTTTTTGTTCTGTCTTTGCCTGGTTTTGGTATCAGGGTGATGCTGGCCTCATAGAAAGAGTGTGGCAGAATTCATTCTTTTTCTATTTCCTGGAAAAGCTTAAGAAACAATGGTGTTAGCTCTTCCTTAAAAGTCTGGTAAAATTCAGCAGTGAATCCATCTGTGCCTGGGCTTTTTTTAATTGGGAGATTTTTGATAACAGTTCAGATCTCCATGCTTGTTATAGGCCTATTTAAGTGACTAATCTCATTTTGATTTAATTTAGGTAGGTATATAGATCAAGGAAATCATCCATTTCTTTCAGATTTTCATACTTTGTGGAGTATATGCTTTTATAGTATGTCCCTATAATTTTTTGAATTTCTCTGGAATCTGTTGTGATGTTACCTTGTTCATCTCTGATTTTATTAATTTGTCTCTTCTCACTTCCTTTTGGTCAGATTTGCTAAGGGTTTATCAATCTTGTTTATCCTTTCAAAGAACCAACTCTTTGTTTCATTAATTGTCTGGATTGTTCTTCCTGTTTCTATTTCATTAATTTCTGCCCTAATCTTTATTATTTCTTCCCGTCTACTGATTTTTGGTTTGCCTTCTTCTTCTTTTTCCAAGGGGTTAAGGCAAAGCATTAGGTCGATTACTTGCGACCTTTCTAATTTCTTAATATAGGCACTTAAGGCTATAAATTTACCTCTTAGAACAGCCTTCATTGTGTCCCAGAGATTTTGGTATGTTGTGTTCTCATTATCATTTGACTCTATAATTTTTTGATTTCCTTCTTGATTTCTTCATTGACTCATTCATCATTTAGTAGTGTATTGTTTATTTTCCATGATTTTGTGTATGCTCTATAGCCTTTCTTGCTACTGATTTGAAGTTTAATTCCATTGTGGTCAGATACAACGCAAGGAATTATTTCAATTTTCCGGAATATGTTAAGATTTGCTTTGTGTCCTAATATATGGTCTATTTTAGAGAATGTTCCATGTGCTGCTGAAAAGAATGTATATTCTGCAGCCTTTGGATGAAATGTCCTGTATATATCTGTCAAGTCCATTCCTTCTATGACCTCATTAATCCAGATGCCTCTCTGTTTATTTTTTCCCGGGATGACCTGTCAATTGATGAGAGTGGGGTGTTAAAGTCACCCACCACCACTATGTTTGGTGTTATCTGTGACCTTAGTTCTAATAGTGTTTGTTTGTCGAATTTGGGAGCCCCCATGTTAGGTGCATATATGTTTAGAATTGTAATGTCCTCCTGTTGGAGTGTGCCCTTAATCAATATAAGGTGACCTTCCTTATCTTTCTTGACTAACGTTGGACTAAAGTCTACCCTGTCCATTATTAGGGTAGCAATCCCTGCTTGTTTTCTAGGCCCATTTGCTTGAAACACTGTCTTCCAACCTTTCACCCTAAGGTAATGTATATCCTTTGTAGAAAGTTGAGTTTCTTGGAGAAAACAAATTGTAGGATCCTGCTTTTTAACCCAGTCTGCGAATATATGTCTTTTCCTTGGGGCATTGAGACTGTTGATATTAAGAGATATCATTGAAAGGTGTGTATATGTTTGCCATTTTTTTTTTTTTTTTGTGGTTCTGGTTCTACATCTGCACTCTTCTGTTAACTAGTATTTGAGTATAGCTTGTTTTTTCTAGGTTCCTTATATGTGTGCTTTTCCTTTTATTCAGCATGGAGGATTTGTTTACTGTAGAGAACAGGACAGAAAACATGACATGCACGATGAGTTTTCAATGAGAAACGTAAGAATCTAAGCTGTCCTACACTTTGAATTCCCTGTTATTTTTCAATAGCAATTATTCCTACCAGAAAATCGGTTAATGTAACTGTCAATTACCCTTACTATATAATGGGAAATGACCTTGCTTCTCCATAGCATCTTAGATCATTGAATTCGCTCTTACTTTTCAAAGAGAAGTTTATTGTACACAGTTTTAAGGGAAACATTCTCACTATTCACACAGATCTAGCCCTTTGAATCACTGTTGGTTTTCAACAGGAAATGTTCCCAGCATATAACTTGTGGTGGAACTTTGAAATCACTCTTAGATTACCATTGCAAATGTTCTTCGTAATGAAATTATAGAACATTCAATTCACTGTTGATTTTCAGTGAGACCTTAATTTCAAACAGCGGAACTACAGAAGTTTGAATTCACGGTTACAATTACAGAACTCAAACTTCACCATTAATATTCGCAGGCAAACTTTGTTGGTACTCAAGCACCTTCTAATCTTTTCAGTTCATAATTAGTTTTTATTAGCAAATGACCTTAGTACCTAAGTAGCTAATAGCACCTCGAACTCACTCTTAGTTTTCCATGGAATAAGTTCTTCCTAGACAACAGGTTTATAGAACATTGAATTGAACTTTACTATTCCTCGGGAAATGTTCACTTAGAAACAGGACTATTCAACATTGAATACAGGCTTAGATAGGAATGCGGATTTGTTTACTATAGAGAACAGGACAGAAAAACGTGACATTCACGATGAGTTTTCAATGAGAAACATGAGAATCTAAACTGTCCTACTCTTTGAATTCACTGTTATTTTTCAATAGCAACAGTTCCTACCAGATAACCAGTGAATGAAACTGTCAATTGCCTTTACTTTAAGATGGGAAATGAGCTTCCTACACAATAGAATCATATAATGTTGAATTCGCTCTTACTTTTCAAAGAACAGTTTATTGTACACAGATTTCAATGGGACACATTCTCAGTATTCACACAGTTCTAGCCCTTAGAATTCATGTTGTTTTTCACCAGGAAATGTTCCTAGTATATAACCTCTGATAGCACTTTGAAATCACTCTGAGTTTACCATTGAAAGTGTTCTTCATAATGAAATTATAGAAATTGATTTCGCTGTTAGTCTTCAGTGAGAAACGTTCATTTCATACAGCGAGACTACAGAACTTGGAATTCAGGGTTAGATTTCAAAGGGCAATTGAACATTATACACAATTGAATTACAGAACTCGAACTTCACTGTTAGTTTTCTAGCACAACCTATGTTGTTATTGAAGCAGCTTCTAATCTTTTCGTTCATGGTTAGTTTCCATTAGCAAATGATCCTAGTACATAACCCATTAATAGCACGTTGAACTCACTCTTAGTTTTCCATGGGATAAGTTCTTCCTAGACAACAGGTTTACAGAACATGGAGTTCTACTTTACTATTCATCGGGAAATCTTTGCTTAGAAAACAAGGCAATACAACATTGAATACAGGCTTACTTAGCAGTGGAATTAGTTTACTGTGGAGAAAATTACAGAAAAACATGACATTCATGATGAGTTTTCAATGGAAACGTAAGAATCAAAGCTGTCCTAACCTTGGAATTCAATGCTATTTTTCAATAGAAACTGATCATACCAGATAACTGGTGAATGAAACTGTCAATTACCCTTACGTTAAGATGGGAAATGAGCTTCCTACACAAAAGGATCATAGAACGTTGAATTTGCTCTTACTGTTCAAAGAGAATTGTTTATTGTACACAGTTTTAAACGGGAAACATTCTCAGGATTCACACAGTTCTAGCCCTTTGAGTTCATGTTGGCTTCAACAGGACATGTTCCTAGTATATAATCTGTGATAGAACTTTGAAATCACTCTTAGTTTACCATTGGAAATGTTCTTCGTAATGAAACTACAGAACATTGAATTCAATGTTAGTTTTCAGTGAGTAATGTTCATTTCAAGCACAAGACTAGAGAACTTTGAATTCAGGGTTGGATTTCAAAGGGCAATTGAACATTATACACAATTGAACTTTACAGTTAGTTTTTTTGCACAAACTACGTTGGTACTGAAGTAGCTTCTAGTCTTTTCAGTTCATGGTTAGTTTTCATTAGCAAATGATCCTAGTACAAACCCGGCTAATAGCACATTGAATTCACTCTTAGTTTTCCCGGGTATAAGTTCTTCTTAGACAATGGGTTTACAGAACATTGAATTGAACTTTACTATTCATCGGAAATGTTGACTTACAAAACTGTAATATGCAACATTGAATATAGGCTTAGTTAGGAATGCGGATATGTTCACTGTAGAGAACAGGAGAGAAAAACATCACATTTCCGATGAGTTTTCATTGAGAAATGTAAGAATCAAAGCTGTCCTAGTTTTTGAATTCACTGTAATTTTTCAATAGCAACTGATCCTGCCAGATCACCGCTAAATGTAACTGTCACTTACCTATAGTTTATGACGGGAAATGAGCTTCCTACTCTATAGGTTCATAGATCGTTGAATTTACTCTTACTATTCAAAGATATTTGTTTATTGTACACAGTTTTCAACAGGAAACATTCTCACTATTCACACAGTTCTAGCCCTTTGAATCACTGTTTGTTTTCAAGAGGAAATGTTCCCAGCATATAACCTCTGATGGTTTTTGAAATCACTATTAGTTTACCATTGCAAATATTCTTCGCAATGAAATTAAAGAACGTTCAATTCACTGTCGATTTTCAGTGAGAAACCTTCATTTGAAACAGCAGAACTGCAGACCATTGAATTCACTGTTGGAGTTACAGAACTCAAACTTCACCATTAGTTTTCACAGGCAAACTTTGTTGGTACTCAAGCACCTTCTAATCTTTTCAGTTCATGGTTTGTTTATAGTAAGATGTGAATCAGCCATGCCGATTCCCTCCAATATTTTGATCATGAAGTGATGTTGTATCTTTTCAAAGCCTTTTCTGCATCTATCGAAATAATCATGTCATTTTTATGCTTAAGCTTGTTAATGTGGTGAATTACATTGACAGATTTTCATAGGTTGAACCACCCTTGTGTTCCTGGGATAAATCCCACTTGGTGAAGGTGGATAATGCTTTTGATGTGTTGTTGGATTCGGATTGGGAGTATTTTGTTGAGGATCTTTGCATCTATGTTCATTAGGGAAATAGGCCGGTAGTTTCCTTTTCTTGTGGCATCTCTGCCTGGTTGTGGGATTAGGGTGATACTACCTTCATAGAAGGAGTTGGGTAGCTTTTCCTGTTCTTCAATGGTATGGCACAGTATTAGAAAGATGGGTTTGAGTTCTTCCATGAAGGTTTGATAAAATTCGGCTGGGAATCCGTCTGGTCCTGGACTTTTCTTTTTTGGGAGGTTTTTTATTACTTTTTCAATCTCTGTGAGTGTGATGGGTTCATTAAGGTGATTAATCTGCTCTGAGTTTATCTTTTGGTAGATGGTATGCATCCAGGAATTTATCCATCTCCTCCACATTTTCCAATTTTGTGGAGTAGAGGTTTTCAAAATAAGTCCTGATGATCCTACCGATTTCACTCATGTCTGTTGTGATCTCTCCTTTTTCATTTTGAATTTTGTTAATTTGGAGTCTCTCCTTTTTTTGTTTGATCAAATTGGCCAGAGGTTTGTCAACCTTGTTTATTTTTTCAAAGAACCAGCTCTTTGTTTTGTCAATTGCCTTAATTGTTTCCTTGGTTTCCATTTCATTGATTTCTGCTCTGATGGTTATTATTTCCTTCTGGAGCAAATGATCCTAGTACATAATTGACTAATAGCACATTGAATTCACTCTTAGTTTTCCAGGGGATACATTCTTCCTTGACAACAGGTTCACAGAACATTGAATTGCACTTTACTATTCATTGGGAAATGTTCACTTAGAAAACAGGACTATGCAACATTGAATACAGGCTTACTTAGGAATGCGGATTTGTTTACTATAGAGAACAGGACAGAAAAACATGACATTCACTATTTGTTTTCAATGAGAAACGGAAGAATCCAAGCTGTCCTGCTCTTTGAATTCACTGTTATTTTTCAAAGGCAAGTGTTCCAACCAGATAACCGGTTAATGTAACTGTCAATTACCTATAGTTTATGACGTGAAATGAGCTGCCTACACAATAGGATCATAGAACGTTAAATTGCTTTGAATTTTCAAATAGAATTGTTTATTGTACACAGTTTTCAAAGGGAAACATTCTCAGTCTTCACACAGTTCTAGCCCTTTGAATTCATATTGGTTTTCAACAGGAAATGTTCCTAATGCATAACCTCTTATAGATCATTGAAATCAATCTTAGTTTACCATTGAAAATGTTCTTTGTAATGAAATAACAGAACATTGAATTCGCTGTTAGTCTTCAGTGAGAAACATTTATTTCAAACAGTGGGACTATAGAACTTTAAATTCAGGGATACATTTAAAAGGGCAATTGAATATTATACACAACTGAATTACAAAACTCTAACTTCTCTGTTAGTTTTCTTTCACAACCTATGTTGGTATTGCAGCAGCTTCTAATCTTTTCAGTTCACGGTTACTTTTCATTAGTAAAAGATCCTAGTACAAAACTGGCTAATAGCACATTGAATTCACTCTTAGTTTTCCAGGGGATAAGTTCTTCCTAGAAAACCGGTTTATGGAACATTGAATCGAACGTTACTATCCATCGGGAAATGTTCACTTAGAAAACAGGACTATGCAACATTCAATACAGGCTTAGTTTGGAATGCGGATTTGTTTACATTACAGAACAGGACAGAAAAACATGACATTCACGATGAGTTTTAAATGATAAACGTAAGAATCCAAGATGTCCTACTCTTTGAATTCACTGGGATTTTTCAATATCTAGTGTTCCTACCAGATAACTGATGAATATAACTGTCAATTACCCTTATTTTATGATGGGAAGTGAGCTTCCTACTCCATAGGATCATAGATCGTTGAATTTGCTCTTACTTTTCAAAGAGAATAGTTTATTGTACACAGTTTTTTCAATGGGAAACATTCTCACTAGTCACACAGTTCTAACCCTTTGAATTCATGTTAGTTTTCAACAGGAAATGTTGCCAGCATATAACCTCTGATGGAACTTTGAAGTCACTCTTAGTTTACCATTGTAAATATTCTTGGTAATGAAATTACAGAACATTATATTCACTGTTAATTTTCAGTGAGAAAACTTCATTTCAAACAGCGGAACTACAGAACATTGAATTGAAGGTTAGAATTACAGAACTCGAACTTCACCGTTAGATTTCGCTGGCAAACTTTGTTGGTACTCAAGCACCTTCTAATCTTTTCAGAGCATGGTTAGATTTCATTAGCAAATGATCCTAGTACATAATATGCTAACAGCACATTTAAATCACTCTTAGTTTTCCATGAGATAAGTTCTTCCTAGACAACAGGTTTACATAACATGGAGTTCAACTTTACAATTCATAGGAAATGTTCACTTAGAAAACAGGACTATACAACCTTGAATACAGGCTTAATTAGCAGTGAGATTAGTTTACTGTGGAGGAAATTACAGAAAAACATGAAATTCATAATGAATTTTCAATGAGAATCGTAAGATTCCAATCTGTCCTACTCTTGGAATTCAATGCTATTTTTCAATAGCAAATTATCCTACCACATAACTGGTGAATTCATGTTGGTTTTCAACAGGAAATATTCCTAGTATATAACCTCTGATAGAACTTTGAAATCACTCTTAGTTTACCATTGGAAATGTTCTTCATTATGAAAATACAGAACATTGAATTCACTGTTAGTCTTCAGTGAGAAAGGTTCATTTCAATCAGCGGGACTACAGAACTTTGAATTCAGGGATAACATTCAAAGGGCAATTGAACATTATGAACAATTGAAATACAGAAATCGAACTTCACTGTTAGTTTTCTTGCACAACCTATTTTGGTATTGAAGCAGCTTCTAATCTTTTCAGTTTAAGGTTAATTTTCATTAGCCAATGATCATAGTACATACAGGGCTAATAGCACATTGAATACACTCTTAGTTTTCCAGGGGATAAGTTCTTCCTAGAAAATAGGTTTAGAGAACATTGGATTGAACTTTACTATTCATCGGGAAATGTTCACTTAGAAAACAGGACTATGCAACATTGAATACAGGCTTAGTTAGTTATGCGGATTTGTTTACAGTAAAGAACAGGACAGAAAAATATGACATGCATGATCAGTTTTCAATGCGAAACATAAGAATCCAAGCTCTTTGAATTCACTGTTATTTTTCAATAGCAAGTGTTCTTACCAGATAACTGGTTAACGTAAAGGTCAATTA
The DNA here is from genome assembly GCF_020740685.1 of Jaculus jaculus. Taxonomy (NCBI): domain Eukaryota; kingdom Metazoa; phylum Chordata; class Mammalia; order Rodentia; family Dipodidae; genus Jaculus; species Jaculus jaculus. The sequence goes on from NC_059103.1 coordinate 30,478,524, forward strand.
CCCTTAGTTTATGACGGGAAATGAGCCTCTTACTTCATATGATCATAGATCCTTGAAATCATTCTTACTTTTCAAACAGAATTGTTATTGTACACAGTTTTCAATGATAAACATTCTCACTAATCACACAGTTCTAGCCCTATGAATCTCTGTTTATTTTCAACAGGAAATGTTCCCAGCATATAACCTCTGATGGAACTTTGATATCACTCTTAGTTTACCATTGCAAATGTTCTTCTTAATGAAATTACAGAACATTCAATTCACTGTTGATTTTCAGTGAGAAACCTTCATTTCAAACTGCGGAACTACAGAACTATGAATTCATGGTTAGAAATACAGAACTCGAACTTCACCATTAGTTTCCATGGGCAAACCTGGTGGGAACTCAAGCACCTTCTAATCTTGTAAGTTCATGGTTAGTTTTCATTAGCAAATGATCCTAGTACTTAACCTGCTAATAGCACATTGAATTCACTCTTAGTTTTCCAGGGGATACGTTTTTCCCAGTCAACAGGATCATAGAACATTGAAATGTCCTTTACTATACATCGGGAAATGTTGACTTAGAAAACAGGACTATGCAGCATTGAATACAGGCTATGTTACCAGTTGAAATAGTTTCCTGTGGAGAAAATTACATTAAATAATGACATTCATGATGAGTTTTCAATGAGAAATGTAAGGATCCAAGCTGCCCTACTCTTGGAATTCAATGCTATTTTTCAATAGCAACTGATCCTACCAGATAACCAGTGAATGAAACTGTCAATTACCCTTACTTTAAGATGGGAAATGAGCTTCCTATACAATAGGATCATACAACGTTGAATTTGCTCTTAATTTTCAAAGAGAATTATTTATTGTACACAGTTTTAAACGGGAAACATTCTCAGTATTCACACAGTTGTTGCCCTTTGAATTCATGTTGGTTTTCAACAGGAAACGTTCCTTGTATATAACCTCTGAAAGAACTTTGAAATCAATCTTAGTTTACCATTGGAATTGTTGTACGGAATGAAATTATAGAACATTGAATTCGCTCTTAGTCTTCAGTGAGAAACATTCATTTAAAACAGCGGGACTACAGAACTTTGAATTCAGGGATAGATTTCAAAGGGCAATTATACATTATACACAATTGAATTACAGAACTCGAACTTCTCTATTAGTTTTCTTGCACAACCTATGTTGGCATTGAAGCAGGTTCTGATATCTTCAGTGCACGGTTAGTTTTCATTAGCAACTGATCCTAGTACAGAATCAGCTACTAGCATACTGAATTCACTCTTATATTTCCAGAGGATAAGTTCTTCGTAGACAACAGGTTTACGGAACATTGAATTGAAATTTACTATTCATCGGGAAATGTGCACTTAGAAAACAGGACTAGGCAACATTGAATACAGTTTTAGTTATTAATGCAGATTTGTTTACTGTAGAGAACAGGACAGAAAAACATGACATACACGATGAGTTTTCAATGAGAAACATAAGAATGCAACTGTTCTACTCTTTGAATTCACTGTTATTTTTCAAAAGCAACTGTTCCTACCAGATAACTGTGTAATGTAACTGTCAATACCAATAGTTTATGACGGGAGATGAGCTTCCTACTCCATAGGATCATAGATCGTTTAATTCACTCTTACTTTTCAAGAGAATTTTTTATTGTACACAGGTTTCAATGGGAGACATTCTCACTAGTCACAAAGTTCTACCACTTAGAATTACTGTTTGTTTTCAACAGGAAATGTTCCCAGCATATAAGCTCAGATGGAACTTTGAAATCACACTTAGTTTACCATTGCAGATGTTCTTCATAATGAAATTACAGAACATTCAATTCACTGTTGATTTTCAGTGAGAACCCTTCATTTCAAACAGTGGAACTACAGAACTTTGAATTCACATTTAGAATAACAGAACTCGAACTTCACCATTAGTTTTCGCAGGTAAACCTTGCTGGTACTCAAGCACCTTCTAATCTTTTCAGCTCACGGTTAGTTTTATTAGCCAATGATCCTAGTACATAACCGGCTAAGAGCACATTGAATTCACTCTTAGTTTTCCAGGGGATAAGTTCTTCCGAGACAACAGGTTTACAGAACGTTGAATTGAACATTACTATAAATTGGGAAATGTTCACTTATAAAACAGGACTATGCAACATTGAATACAGCCTTAGTTAGGAATGCGGATTTGTTTACTGTAGAGAACTGGACAGAAAAACATGACATTCCCAATGAGTTTTCAATGAGAAACGTAAGAATCCAAGCTGTCCTACTCTTTGAATTCACTCTTATTTTTCAATAGCAAGTATTCCTACCAGATAACCGGGCAATGTAACTGTCAATTACCCTTAGTACATTGTTGGTACTCAAGCACCTTGTAATCTTTTTATCTCATGTTTAGTTTTATTAGCAAATGATCCCAGTACATAACCTTCTAATAGTACATTGAACTCACTCTTAGTTTCCCATGGGATAAGTTCTTCCTAAAGAGGTGGAGTTCAACTTTAATATTCATTAGGAAATGTTCACTTACAAAACAGGACTATACAACATTGAATACAGGATTAATAAGCAGTGGGATTAGTTTACTGTGGAGAAAATTACAGAAAAAACATGACATTCATGATGAGTTTTCAATGAGATACCAAAGAATCCAGGCTGTTGTACATCTGAAATTAAATGTTATTTTTCAATAGCAACTGATCCAACCAGATAACTGGTGAATGAAACTGTCAATTAGCTTTAATTTAAGAGGAGAAATGAGCTTCCTACACAATAGGATTATACAAAGTGGAATTCGTTCTTACTTTTCAAAGAGAACTGTTTATTGTATACAGTTTTCAATGGGAAACATTCTCAGAATTCAAACAGTTTCTAGCCCTTTGAATTCATGTTGGTTTTCGACACGTAATGTTCCTAGTATATAAGCTCTGATTGAACATTGATATCACTCTTAGTTTGCCATTGCAAATGTTCGTGGTAATGAAATTACAGAACATTGAGTTCGCTGTTAGTCTTCAGTCTGAAACGTTCATTTCAAACAGTGGGACTACAGAACTTTGAAGTCAGGGATAGATTTCAAAGGGCAATTGAACATTATACACAACTGAATTACAGAACTCAACCTTCAGTGTTAGTTTTCTTGCACAACATATGTTGGTATTCAAGCAGCTTCTAAACTTTTCAGTTCACCGTTAGTTTTCATTAGGAAATGATCCTAGTACATAACTGGTAAGAGCACATTGAATTCACTCTTAGTTTTCCAGGGGTAAGTACTTCCTAGACAACAGGTTGATTGAACATTGAATTGAACTTTAATATTCATCGGGAAATGTTCACTTAGAAAACAGGACTATGCAACATTGAACAGAGGCTTAGTTAGGAATGGAGATTTGTTTGCTGTTGAGAGCAGGACAGAAAAACATAACATTCACGATGAGTATTCAATGAGAAACATAAAAAAAAAAAAAGCTGTCCTACTCTTTGAATTCACTGTAAATTTTCAATAGCAACTGTACCTACCAGATAACCAGTGAATGAAACTTCAATTACCCTTACTTTAAGACAGGAAATGAGCTTCCAACACAATAAGGTCATAGAATGTAGAATTCGCTCTTTCTTTTCAAAGAGAATTGTTTTTGTACACAGTTTTCAATTGGAAACATTCTCATTATTCACACAGTTTTAGCCCTTGAATTCATGTTGGTTTTCAACAGGAAAAGTTCCTAGTAAAATCCGCTAATGTAACTTTGAAATCACTCTTAGTTTACCATTGGAAATATTCTTCGTAATGAAATTACAGAACATTGCATTCACTGTTAGTCTTCAGTGAGAAACGTTCATTTAAAACAGCGGGACTACAGAACATTGAATTCAGGGATAATTTTCAAAGGGCAATTGAATATTATACACAATTGTGTTACAGAACTCGAACTTCTCTGTTAGTTTGCTTGCACAACCTATGTTGGTATTGAAGCAGCTTCTAAACTTTTCAGTTCACGGTTAGTTTTCATTAGCAAATGATCCTAGTACATAACCGGTAAGAGCACATTGAATTCACTCTTAGTTTTCCAGGGTGTAAGTACTTCCTAGACAACAGGTTGACTGAACATTGAATTGAACTTTAATATTCATCAGGAAATGTTCACTTAGAAAACAGGACTATGCAACATTGAACACAGGCTTAGTTAGGAATGGGGATTTGTTTGCTGTAGAGAACAGGACAGAAAAACATAACATTCACGATGAGTTTTCAATGAGAAACATAAAAAAAAAAAGCTGTCCTACTCTTTGAATTCACTGTAATTTTTCAATAGCAACTGTTCCTACCAGATAACCAGTGAATGAAACTTCATTTACCCTTACATTAAAACAGGAAATGAGCTTCCAACACAATAGGATCATAGAATGTTGAATTCGCTCTTTCTTTTCAAAGAGAATTGTTTTTGTACACAGTTTTCAACGGGAAACATTCTCTTTATTCACACAGTTTTAGCCCTTGAATTCATGTTGGTTTTGAACAGGAAAAGTTCCTAGTAGATAACCGCTAATAGAACTTTGAAATCACTCTTAGCTTACCATTGGAAATGTTCTTCATAATGAAATTACAGAACATTGAATTCACTGTTAGTCTTCAGTGAGAAACGTTCATTTAAAACAGCGGGACTACAGAACTTTGAATTCAGGGATAGATTTCAAAAGGCAATTGAATATTATACACAATTGTGTTACAGAACTCGAACTTCTCTGTTAGTTTTCTTGCACAACCTATGTTGGTATTGAAGCAGCTTCTAATCTTGTCAGTTCACAGTTAGTTCTCATTAGCAAATGATCCTAGTACATAACCGGTAAGAGCACATTGAATTCACTCTTAGTTTTCCAGGGCATAAGTTCTTACTAGACTACCGTTTTACAGAACATTGAATTGAACTATTCTATACATCGGGAAATGTTCACTTAGAAAACAGGACTATGCAACATTGAATACAGGCTTAGTTAGGAATGCGGATTTGTTTACTGTAGAGAACAGGACAGAAAAACATGACATTCACTATGAGTTTTCAATGAGGAACATAAGAATGCAAGCTGTCCTACTTTTGAATTCACTGTTATTTTTCAATAGCAACTGTTTCTACCAGATATCCGGTTTATGTAACTGTCAATTACCCTTAGTACATTGTTGGTACTGAAGCACCTTGTAATCTTTTTAGTTCAGGGATAGTTTTTATTAGCAAATGATCCTAGTACATAACCCGATAATAGTACATTGAACTCACTCTTGGTTTTCCATGGGAAAAGTTCTTCCTAAAAAAGTGGAGTTCAACACTAATATTCATCAGGAAATGTTCACTTAGAAAATAGGACTATGCAACATTGAATACAGACTTAGTTAGCAGTGGGATTAGTTTAATGTGGAGAAAATTACAGAAAAACATGACATTCATGATGAGTTTTCAATGAGAAATGTACGATTCCAAGCTGTCCTACTCTTGGAATTCAATGCTATTTCAATAGCAACTGATCCTAAAATATAACCCGTGAATGAAACTGTCAACTACCCTTACTTTAAGACGGGTAATGAGCTTCCTACACAATAGGATCATAGAACGTTGAATTCGCTCTTACTTTTCAAAGAGAATTGTTTACTGTACACAGTTTTCAACGGGAAACATTCTCAGTCTTCACACAGTTCTAGCCCTTTGAATTCATGTTGGTTTTCAACAGGAAATGTTCCTAGTATATAACCTCTGATAGAACATTGAAATCACTCTTAGTTTACCATTGGAAATCATCTTCGAAATGAAATTACAGAACATTGAATTAGCTCTTAGTCTTCAGTCTGAAACGTTCCTTTCAAACAGCAGGACTACAAAACTTTGAATTCACGGTTAGAATTACAGAACTCGAACTTCACCATTAGTTTTCGTGCACAAACTTTGTTGATACTCAAGCACCTTCTAATCTTTTCATTTCATTGTTAGTTTTCATTAGCAAAGGATACTAGTACATAACCCACTAATCGCACATTGAATTCAATCGTAGTTTACCAGGGTATACGTTTTTCCTACACAACAGGTTTACAGAACATGGATTTCAACTTTCCTATTCATCATGAAATGTTCACGTAGAAAACAGGACTATGCAACTTTGAATATAGGTTTCAAAAGGAATGCAGATTTGTTTAATCTAGAACAGGACAGAAAAACATGACATTCATTACGATTATTCTATGAGAAACGTAAGAATCCAAGCTGTCCTACTCTTTGAATACACTGTTATTTTTCAATAGCAACTGTTCCTACGAGATAAGCGGTGAATGAAACTGTCAATTTCCCTTACTTTAAGAGGGGAAATGAGCTTCCTACACAATAATATCATAGAATTTTGAATTCGCTCTTACTTTTCAAAGAGAATTGTTTATTTTACAGTTTTCAAAGGGAAACAATCTCAGTATTAACACAGTTCCTGCCCTTTGAATTCATGTTGGTTTTCAACAGGAAATGTTCCTAGTATATAACCTCTGATAGAACTTTGAAATCACTCTTAGTTAACCTTTTGAGATGTTCTTCGTATAGAAATTACAGAACATCGTATTTGCTGTTAGTCTTCAATGAGCAACGTTCATTTTACACAGCAGGACTACAGAGCTTTGAATTGAGGATCGATTTCAAAGGGCAATTGAACATTATACACAATTGAATTACTGAATGCGAACTTCACTGTTACATTTCTTGCACAACCTATGTTGGTATTGAAGCAGCTTCTCATCTTTTCAGTTCATGGTTAGTTTTCATTAGCAAATGATCCTAGTACATAACTGGCTAATAGCACATTGAATTCACTCTTACTTTTACAGGGGATAAGTTCTTCCTAGACAACAGTTTTAAAGAACATTGAATTGAACTTTACTATTCATTGGGAAATGTTCACTTACAAAACAGGACTATGCAACATTGAATACAGGCTTAGTTAGGAATGCAGATTTGTTTACTGTAGAGAACAGGACAGAACAACATGACATTCACGATGAGTTTTCAATGACAAACGTAAGAATGCAATCTGTCCTACTCTTTGAATTCACTGTTATTTTTTAATACCAACTCTTCCTACCAGATAAGCGGTGAATGAAACTGTCCATTACCCTTACTTTAAGACAGGAAATGAGCTTCCTACACAATAGGATCATAGAACCTGAATTCGCTCTTACTTTTCAAAGGGAATTGTTTATTGTACACAGTATTCAACGGGAAACATTCTCAGTATTCACACAGTTCTTGCCCTTTGAACTCATGTTGGTTTTCAACAGGAAATGTTCCTAGTATATATCCTCTGATAGAACTTTGAAATCATTCTTAGTTTACCATTGGAAATGTTCTTCAAAATGAAATTACAGAACATTGAATTCGCTGTTAGTCTTCAAGGAGAAACGTTCATCTCAAACAGAACTTTTTTTTTTAAGTAATTTTTTTTTTAATTTAATTTATTAGTTTGCTTTTCAGTAAATACGGGCAGTTTGGTACCATGATTTAGGCTCATCTGTGATCTAACCCCTCCCATTAGACCCTGTTTGTTAATGAAAATGGGTCGTGCCTTGTGGAGTTAGCCCCCAGTTATTGGTATGATAAATGTCTCTGCAAATCATGACCCAACATGTGAGTCTGACATTCTTTCTGCCCCTTCTTCCACAAAATTTCCCTGAGCCATGTTGGGTTCATTTTTGGTCTATTCAGTGCTGTGGTGTTGGCTGCCTCTGAGGATCTGGCTCTCTGATTTGGTAGGAGTTGATTTTTCTCTGTGTTGGTCTCCTTCCCCTTTGTGCTGGTATCCAGTTCACAGGACAACATCACCCTTGCTTGTTTCACCAATTGTCCTTAGTTTCAGTTGGGCCCCTTTTTAGGTATGTTGGGGCAGCTCTCTCCATAGGATCTGCATCTATCTGAAAAAGAGAAGCAGATTCTCCAACGGAGAGTATGTTAGCACCCAGAAAATTGAAATAACACTTACTTTTTTGATATACAGATTGATAACTGTAGGCCCTCTTGTTCCCCATGATTGATGATAGCTTGATAATGTAGAGTGTGCTTGTGTTTGGGTATGGTTCTGACTTGTTTCCCAGCTCCAGCTATGGGTCTAGCACCACTGAGTGGATGACTTAGCGAAATCAAGAGTAGTTGGTTCCTCACCATGGCTGTGTGCCACTATTGCAATTCTGTGGGCATCACGTCAGGTTATTTGTTTCCAATTAGATTAGACAATGAGTTGCTTGGACAGTCATTGGACATTTCCCCCACTCGCCCATGTAGCGCCTTCTGGCACTAAACACGGTGACTGTCTGGGACTTACTCTCTCCTGGCTTCCAGACATGCCGTTCGATTTTGTGTATCAGCTGCATATGGAGTCTTCAGCAATAGGGTCTTACCACTGGCCTATGGTGGGTCATCAAGTACTCTGATAGAAGTCTGTCATTGTTTTGGGAAACCTTGTAGGTTTCTCTGATCAAAAGCTCATTGTGGATGGTAGCCCCAAGCTGGAAGTGGGGGTTACAGTCAAGTGCCCACCAATAAATTGAGGAAAAACAACTAATATACAAGTGTTAGGAGAGAGATAGAAGGGAGAGGTGGCAAGGGAGGGAGGGAAGATATAGAATATTTAGGTCAGTCTTGATCCTACCCTTCGCAGTACTTTGTGGTTCAGGTGTTTCCTGTAAAGGTCTAGTGAATGTTCAGCCATTTGGTCTGTCTTTTAGGAAGTACAATTTTATGGTACCAATTCTGTTTGGGTCCGGATTACTGTTTTCCACCCTTCAATGCGCTCCCCGCTCTCCCTTCCATCCTATTGTTTAGTCCATGAGGAGCTTGCTGAGTATGTAAGATATCTTGGGTAGATTCAGGTTAGGTGTTGTAGATGAGTGAAACTATGTGTTGATTGTTTTTCTGTGATTGGGTAAGTTCAATGAGAATGATCTGTTCCAGGTTCAACCATTTTTCGTCAAATTTCTTTGTGTCATTTTTTTCTTACTGCTGTATAGAATTCCATTGTGTAAAAATACCACATCTTTGTTATCCATTCTTCTAATGATGGAAATCTGGGTTGATTCCAGCTTTTAGCTATTACAAATTGAGCCACTACAAACATGGTTGAGCAAATCTCTCTGGCCTTTGGTTTGAAGGTTTTAGGGTACATGCCCAGTAAGGGTATAACTGGGTCTGTTGGTATTTCTATAGTCAGCTTTTTTAGGAGTCTCCATACTGCTTTCCAGAGTGCTTGTACCATCCTGCATTCCCACCAACAGTGAATGAGTGTCCCTGCTTCTCCACATCCTCGCCAGCATTTATTTTCATTTGACTTTTTGATGTTGGCTATCCTTACTGGGGTAAGGTGGAATCTCATAGTTGTTTTAATTTGCATTTCTCTGATGATTAGGGATGATGAACATTTTCTTAAGTGTGTTTTTGCCATTTGTATTTCTTCCTCTGTGAATTGCCTGTTCGACTCTGCACCCCATTTTGTGAGTGGGGTATGTGTCTTCTTATTGTTTAGACTTTTGAGTTCTTTGTAAATTCTAGAGATAAGACCACTATCAGCTGGATAACCTGCAAATATTTTCTCCCACTCTGTGGGTATTCTATTGGCTTGGTTTATTATATGCTTGTCTGTAAAGAAACTCTTCAGTTTCATATGAACCCATTGGTTGAGTGACTGTTTAAGAACTTGAGCCACTGGGGTTTTGTTCAGGAAGTCTTTTTCCATTCCTATATCATGGAAAGTGCTTCCTAAATTTTGTTCCTGTACCATTCGAGTTTCTGGTCTTATGTTGAGGTCTCTGAGCCATTTGGATTTGAGTGTAGTGCATGGTGAAATGTGTGGATCAAGTTTTAGTTTCCTGCATGTGGTTATCCAGTTTGTCCAGCATCATTGGTTGAAGATGCTATCTTTTTTCCAGCCTGTCTTGTTTGGGCCTTTGTCGAATATCAAGTAGCAATAGTTGCTGGACCCAAAATCTGGGTCCTCAAGTCTATTCCTTTGGTCTATATTCCTGGTTTTAGGCCAGTACCATGCTGTTTTTATTACTATGGCTTTGTAGTATAGCTTGAGATCAGGTATGGTGATGCCACCAGAAGTATTTCTTTTGCTGAGGATATGTTTGGATATGTGAGGCCTTCTCCCTTTCCATATGAAATTTGAGATCATTTTTTCTATCTCTGTGAAGAACACTTTAGGGATTTTAATTGGATTTGCGTTAAATCTTGCCTGTATTGCCTTTGGTAGGATTGCTGTCTTCACAATATTAATTCTGCCTATCCAGGAGCATGGGAGGTCTTTCCATCTTCTCAAGTCCCCCTCAATTTCTTTTTTGATAGTGTTTATATTTTCATTGTATAGATCTTTTCCTTCCTTGATTAACGTTATTCCATGGTATTTTATTTTTTTTGTTGGTATTGAAAATGGGACTATGTCCTTTATTTCTTTTTCTGCGTCTTTGTCATTTGCATACAGAAATTCTACCGAGTTTTGTGCATTGATTTTGTATCCTGCTACTTTGCTATAGGAGTTAATGACCTTCAGGAGTTTTGGAATGGATTGTCTTGGGTCTCTTACATATACAATCATATCATCAGCGAATAGAACAATCTTAACTTCTTCCATTCCAAATTGTATCACTTTTATTTTCTTCTCCTGTCTTATTGCTTGGGCTAGTACTTCCAGAACTATGTTGAAAAGCAGAGGTGAGAGAGTACATCCCTGTCTTGTTTCTGATCTCAATGGGATTTCCTCCAGTCTCTCTCCATTAAGTATTATTTGGGCCTTTGGAGCTTCTTATATTGCTTTTATTATGTTAAGATGTGGACCGGCCATGCCGATTCTCTCCAATGTTTTGATCATGAAGTGATGTTGTATATTGTCAAAGGATTTTTCTGCATCTATCAAAATGATCATGTGGTTTTTAGTTTCAGCTTGTTTATGTGGTGAATTACATTGACAGGTTTTCGTAGGTTGAACCACCCTTGTGTTCCTGGGATAAATCCCACTTGGTGAAGGTGGATAATGCTTTTGATGTGTTGTTGGATTCGGTTTGGGAGTATTTTGTTGAGGATCTTTGCTTCTATATTCATTAGGGAAATAGGCCGGTATTTTTCTTTTCTTCTGGCATCTCTGCCTGGTTTTGGGATTAGGGTGATACTAGCTTCATAGAAGGAGTTGGGTAGCTTACCCAGTTCTGGACTTTTCTTCTTGGGAGGTATTTTATTACTTTTTCAATCTCTGTGAGTGTGATTGGTTCATTGAGGTGATTAATTTGCTCTGAGTTTAGCTTTGGTAGATGATATGCATCCAGGAATTTATCCATCTCCTCCACACTTTCCAATTTTGTGGAGTACATGTTTTTGAAATAAGTCCTGATGATTCTGCCAATTTCACTTATTTCGGTTGTGATCTCTCCTTTTTCATTTTGAATTTCGTTAATTTGGATTCTCTCCTTTTTTTTGCTTGTTCAAATTGGCCAGAGGTTTGTCAATCTTGTTTATTTTTTCAAAGAACCAGCTCCTTCTTTTGTCAATTGCCTTAATTGTTTCCTTGGTTTTCAATTCATTAATTTCTGCTCTGATGTTAATTATTTCTTTCCTTCTGGAGCTCTTTGAATTGGATTTTTCTTATTTTTCCAATGCCTTTAGCTGGATGGTCAGGCTATTTACTTGGGATCTTCCTGTCTTTTTTTTTCTTTTTAAATTTTTATTAACATTGTCCATGATTATAAAATATATCCCATGGTAATTCCCTCTTTCCCCACCCCCACACTTTCCCATTTGAAATTCCATTCTCCATCATATTACCACCCCATTACAATCACTGTAATTACATATATACAATATCAACTTATTAAGTATCCTCCTCCCTTCCTTTCTCTACCCTTTATGTCTCCTTTTGACCTTACTGGCCTCTGCTACTAAGTATTTTCATTCTCACGCAGAAGCCCAGTCGTCTGTAGCTAGAATTCACATAGGAGAGAAAACATGTGGCACTTGACTTTCTGGGCCACGATTACCTCACTTAGTATAATCCTTTCCAGGTCCATCCATTTTTCTGCAAATTTCATAACTTCATTTTTCTTTACTGCTGAGTAGAACTCCATTGTATAAATGTGCCACATCTTCATTATCCACTCATCTGTTGAGGGACATCTAGGCTGGGTCCATTTCCCAGCTATTATAAATTGAGCAGCAATAAACATGGTTGAGCACATACTTCTAAGGAAATGAAATGAGTTATCTGATATTAATATAGCTACACCTGCTTGTTTCTTATTTCCATTTGCTTGAAATATTGTTTTCCACCCTTTCACCCTGAGGAGGTTTCTGTCTTTAGTGGTAAGGTGGGTTTCTTGAAGGCAAAAGATTGAGGGGTCTAATTTTTTGACCCACCCTGTGAGCTTGTGTCTCTTGATGGGTGAATTAAGGCCAATAATATTTAGAGTGTAGCATTTTCTCTGTCTACTCTGGGTTTGGTTGCTGTGATCTTCTTCTTGTAGGCATTTGTGTTTTGTTATTTGTTTCTTCTCTGTTGAGAATTTCCTGGAATACTTTCTGTAGATTTGGTTTTGTTTTCATATAAGTGTAAAGCTGAGTTTTGTCATGGAAAGTTTTCCTTTCACCATCTATTATAAGGAAGACTTTTGCTGGGTAGAGTAGCTTGGGTTGAAAGCCATAGTTTCTTGGAGTTTTGAGAGTTTCATTCCTGGCCCTTCTAGCTTTCAGGGTTCCATTGAGAAGTCTGATGTAATTCTTATGTGATTTCCTTTGTAAGTGATGTGCTGTTTTTCCCTAGCTGCTTTTAGGAATTTCTCTTTGGTGTCAATGTTTAGAGTCTTAATGATAATATGTCTTGGTGAGTTTCTCCTTGGGTCTAGTCTGTTAGGAGTTTTGTTTGCATCTTGTATCTTGATTGGCCTTTCTTTTAAGAGACTGGGGAAGTTTTCTCCAATTGTTGTGTTAAATAAGTTCTCCATGCCTTTGGTCTGAAATTCTTCTCCTTCTGGTATTCCAGTGATTCTGATATTAGGACATTTAAGTGTATCCCACAATTTTCTCATATTCTGTTCACAGGAAATTTTGAACTTACTGAAATTTTTGGACTTTCGAACTGTTTCTTCCATCCTGTCTTCCAGATCAGAGTTTCTATCTTCCACTTCGCGGACTCTGTTCTTGAGGGTCTCTAGCGAGTTTTGGACTTGTTCAATTAAGTTTGTATTTTCTACTACTTTCCTATGTATCACTTCCATCACTGTGTCCAGCTCCCTTTTTGTCTAATTTTCTGATTTTCTTGATGGTTCTTGGAAATCATCCTTGCTTTTTTTTTTTGTTTTCATTTAGTGTAACCAGCTGATTTTTAAGGTCTTCTTTTTCTTCACTCTCCCTCAACTCTCTTAGCTCTCTTTGAATTCCTTCCAGTGTCTTATCATAGTAGTCTAGCTTCGAGATGGTAGCACCCACATGATTATCTGTCCTTTGTAGCCTTCCTGACAGTTTAAGCAGTAGGTTGGTCAGGGTTTCATTGTTCATAGCTTCCACTTGATGTTCTGATCCTAAACACTCTTCTATTTTTTGGTTAGATGTAATCCTTTTTGGACTGGGTGATCGGTCATGATTTTTTTGCATTTTATTTTTCATGTTATTTCTTTTGCACTGTGGTCTACCCATGTCAGTGTATGGGCAGGTAGGTAGGTGGAGCAGCCTGGGATGTAGCTTAATGAGAATCCAAGGCAGCATGGGGCAGTTACAAATAGCCTAGGTTTTTGCTCTATCTATCCAAAGCAGCTTATCTAGAGCCTGACAAGGTGCCAAAGTTGCCTGAATTCTCACCCAGTAATGCACCAAAGCTGCCTGCCTTCTAGTTTGGAAGCAGTCTGAGGCAGCAAGCCCTGAAGCTGCCCAAACTCTGGCTGGGAATACAGGGACCTGCAAACTGCCTGAGTTCTCCTGCCTCAGGGGAGTGAGGGATGGGTAGCAGAAGAGGCTGGCTTGCAGGCATGCTATCAGAGCACAGCAGCAGGGGTGTGGCAGCAGTTTAAACAAGTCAGAGGCGGCCCCCTTGGGCGTGGGAACCGAGCACAGTGTGGATGGCCAACACGCAGGATCAGAGCACAAAGGCGGAGATAACCGCGTGTCAGCACCGAAGGCTGGCAGGCGCATGATGGACTGGCATTAGCACGAACAGAGCACAGCCACGCGGCACGGGGCTTGGGTCGCGGCGGCTGTATGTGTGTGGGTAGACTACCCACTCGAGGGGAAATTCATGCTTCACTGTTTTTTTTCCACTCTGTGCCCTGCCCCTTGTAAGAAGACCTGATAACCCTAAATTTCTTGCCTTTTTTACCCTAGGAGAGTGGAGGATGTGGGGCACGCGGGCGGATTAGCGAGCACTGGGGCCGGTCCACATGTGCTGGGGAGCACCGGGTAACCGCGGGGGGCACGGGAGTGTGGGCTTCCCTGTTTTTGCCCTCTCTGTGCACTACCACTGGCAAAAAGGCCCTGTTAGCCCTTAATTTCTTGCCTTTTTCTCCCTGGTATCAGGAGGGCAGTTAGGCGGTTGCCATCTTGCACTGTTAGTTTTCTTGCACAAAATATGTTGGTATTGAAGCATCTTCTAATCTTTTCAGTTCACGGTTAGTTTTCATTAGCAAATGACCCTAGTACATAACCGGCTAATAGCACATTGAATTCACTCTTAGTTATCCAGGGCATAAGTTCTTCCTGGACCACAGGTTTACAGAGCAATAAATTCAACTTTACTATTCATCAGGAAATGTTCACTTAGAAAACAGGACTAGGCAACATTGAATACAGGCTTAGTTAGGAATGCAGATTTGTTTACTGTAGAGAACAGGACAGAAAAACATGACACTCACGATGAGTTTTCAATGAGAAACATAAGAATCCAAGCTGTAGTACTATTTGAATTCACTGTTATATTTCAATAGCAACAGTTCCTACCAGATAACTGGTTAATGTAACTGTCAATTACCCATTGTTTATTTATTTATTTATTGTACATGATTTCAATGGGAAACATTCTCACTATTCACACAGTTCTAGCCCTTTGAATCACTGTTGGTTTTCAAAGGAAATTTTCCGAGCATATAACCTCTGAGGGAACATGAAATCACTCTTTGTTTACTGATGCAAATGTTCTTCGTCCTGAAATTACAGAATATTCAATGCACTGTTGATTTTCAGTGAGAAACCTTCATTTCAAACAGCGCAACTGCAGAACTTTGAATTCACAGTTAGAATTACCGACTAGAAATCCACCGTTAGTTTTAGAGGGCAAACTTTGTTGGCACACAAGAACCTTCTAATCTTTTCAGTTAATGGTTAGTTTTCATTAGCAAATGATCCTAGTACATAACATGCTTATAGCACATTGATCTCAATCTTAGTTTTCCATGGGATAAGTTCTTAGACAACAGGTTTACAGAACATGAGTTCAACTTTACTATTTATCAGGTAATGTTCACTTAAAAAACAGGACTATAAAACATTGAATACAGGCTTAGTTATCAGTGGGATTAGTTTACTGTAGAGAAAATTACAGAAAAACATGATATTCATGATGAGTTTTCAATGAGAAACGTAAGAATCCAAGCTGTCCTACTCTTGGAATTCAATGTTATTTTTCAATAGCAACTTATCCTACATGATAACTGGATACTGAAACTGGCAATTACACTTACTTTGTAGATGGGAAATGATCTTCCTGCACAAAAGGATCATAGAAGTTTGAATTTGCTCTTACATTTCAAAGAGAATTGTTCAATGTATACAGTTTTCAACGGGAAACATTCTCAGTATGCACACAGTTCTAGCCCTTTGAATTCATGTTGGTTTTCAACAGGAAATGTTCCTACTATAAAACCTGTGATAGAACTTTGATATCACTCTCAGTTTACCTTTGGAAATGTTCTTCATAATGAAATTACAGAACATTGAATTTGCTGTTAGTATTCAGTGAGAAACGTTCATTTAAAACAGCCGGACTACAGAACTTTGAATTCAGGATTAGATTTCAAAGGGCAATTGAACATTTTACAGAAATGAAATACAGAACTTGAATTTCACTGTTAGATTTCTTGCACAACCTATGTTGTTATTTAAGCAGCTTCTCATCTTTTCAGTTCACGGTTAGTTTTCATTAGCCAAAGATCCTAGTACATAACCGGCTAATAGCACATTGAATTTACTCTTAGTTTTCCAGGGTATAAGTTCTTCCTAGACAACAGGTTTACAGACCATTATATTGAACTTTTCTATTCATTGGGAAACGTTCACATAGAAAACAGGACTATGGAACATTGAATACAAGCTCGGTTAAGAATGCGGATTTGTTTACTGTATAGAAGAGGAGAGAAAAATATGACATTCAGGATGAGTTTTCAATGACAAACGTAAGAATCCAAGCTGTCCTTCTCCTGGAATTCAATTCTATATTTCAATAGAAACAGTTCCTACCAGATGATCGGTGAAGGGAACTGTCAATTACCCTTACTTTAAGATGGGAAATGAGCTTCCTACACAATAGGATCATAGATCATTGAATTCGCTCTTCCTTATCAAGGAGAATTGTTTATTATACACAGTTTTCAATGGGAAACATTCTCAGTATTCACACAGTTTCTAGCCGTTTGAATTCATGTTTGTTTTCAACTGGTAATGTCCCTAGTATATAACATATTATAGAACTTTGAAATCACTGTTCGTTTACCATTGCAAATGTTCTTCGTAATGAAATTACAGAACATTCAATTCACTCTTGATTTTCGGTGAGAAAACTTCATTTCAAACAGCTGAACTACACAACTTTGAATTCATGCTTAGAATTACAGAACTCGAACTTCACTGTTAGTTTTCGCCGGCAAAATTTGTTGGTACTCGAGCAAATCTTTTCAGTTCATGGTTAGTTTTCATTAGCAAATGATGCTAGTACATAACCCGCTAATAGTACATTGCACTCACTCTTAGTTTCCCATGTGAAAAGTTCTTCCTAGAAAACATGATTACAGAATATTGAGTTCAACATTCCTATTCATTGGGAAATGTTCACATAGAAAACAGGACTATACAACATTGAATATAAGCTTAATTAGCAGTGGGAATAGTTTACTGTGGAGAAAATTCCAGAAAAACATGACATTCGTGATGAGTTTTCAATGAGAAACGTAAGAATCCAAGCTGTACTACTCTTGGAATTCGATGCTATTTTAATAGAAACTGATCCTAACAGATAACTGGTGAATGAAACTGTCAATTACCCTTACTTTAGGAACGAAAATGAGCTTCCCACACAATAGGATCATAGAACGTTGAATTTGCTCTTACTTTTGAAAGAGAATTGTTTATTGTACACAGTTTTCAATGGGAAACATTCCCAGTATTCACACAGTTCTAGCCCTTTGAATTCATGTTGGTTTTCAACAAGAAATGTTCCTAGTATATAACCTGTGATAGAACATTGAAATCACTCTTATTTTACCATTGTAAATGTTCTTCGTAATGAAATTACAAAACATTGAATTACAGAACTCGAATTTCACTGTCAGTTTTCTTATACAACCTATGTTGGTATTGAAGCAGCTTCTAATCTAATGATCCTACTGCAGAACCGGCTAATAGCAGATTGAATTCACTCTTAGTTTTCCAAGGGGTACGTTCTTCCTATACAACAGGTTCACAGAACATTAAGTTGAACTTTACTATTCTCGAAGAAATGTTCACTTAGGAAACAGGACTATGCAACATTGAATACAGGCTTAGTTAGCAGTGGGATTAGTTTTCTGTGGAGTAATTTACAGAAAAACATCACATTCTTGATGAGTTTTAAATTAAAAACGTAAGGATCCAAGCTGTCCTACTCTTGGAATTCAATGCTATTTTTCAATAGCAACTGATCCTACCAGATAACAGGTAAATGAAACTCCCAATTACCCATACTTTAAGATGGGAAATGAGCTTCCTAAACAATAGGATCATAGAACGTTGAATTGGCTCTTACTTTTAAAGAGATTGTTTTTTATACACAGTTTTCAATGTGAAACATTCTCAGGATTCTCACAGATCTAGCCCTGTGAATTCATGTTTGTTTTCAACAGGAAATGTTCCTAGAATATAACCTCTGATAGAACTTTGAAATCACTCTCAGTTTACCATTGGAAATGTTCTTCGTAATGAAATTACAGAACATTGAATTCGCTGTTACTCTTCAGTGAGAAACATTCATTTCAAACCACGGGACTACAGAACATTGAATTCAGGGATAGATTTCAAAGGGCAATTGAATATTATACACAATTGAATTACAGAACTCGAACTTCTCTGTTAGTTTTCTTGCACAACCTATGGTGGTATGGAAGCAGCTTCTAATCTTTTCAGTTCACGGTTAGTTTTCATTAGTAAATGATCCTAGTACATAACCGGCTAATAGCATAGTGAATTCACTCTTAGTTGTCCAAGGGATAAGTTCTTCCTAGACAACCGGTTTACGGAAAATTGAATTGAACTTTACTATTCATCGTGAAATGTTCACTTAGAAAACAGGACTATGCAACATTGATTACAGGCTTAGTTTAGAATGCAGATTTGTTTACCGTAAAGAACAGGACAGGAAAACATGACATTCACAATGAGTTTTAAATCAGAAACGAAAGAATCGAAATGTCCTACACTTTGAATTCCCTGGGATTTTTCAATAGCAACTGTTCCTACCAGATAACCGGTGAATGTAACTGTCAACTGCCCTTAGTTTATGATGGGAAATGAGCTTCCTAATCCATAGGATCATAGATCGTTGAACTCGCTCTTACTTTTCAAGGAGAATTGTGTATTGTAGTGAGTTTTCAATGGGAAACTCACTAGTAACCCAGCTCTAGCCCTTTGAGTCACTGTTGGTTTTCAACAGGAAATGTTCCAAGCATATAACTTCTGATGGAACTTTGAAATCACTCTTAGATTACCATTGCAAATGTTCTTCTTCATGAAATTACAGAACATTCAATTCACTGTTGATTTTCAGTGAGAAACCTTTATTTCAAACAGCGGAACTACAGAACATTTAATTCACGGTTAGAATTACAGAACTTGAAATTCACCGTTAGTTGTCGCTGGCCATACTTGATGGTACACAAGCACCTTCTAATCTTCTCAGTTCATGGTTAGTTTTCATTAGCCAATGATTCTAGTACATAACTGGCTAATAGCACATTGAGTTCATTCTTAGTTTTCCAGGGGATACGTTCTTCCTAGACAACAGGTTTACAGAACATTGAATTGAAATTTACTATTCATCAGGAAATGTTCACTTAGAAAACAGTACTATACATCATTGAATACAGGCTTAGTTAGCAGTGGGATTAGGTTACTCTAAAGAAAATTACAGAAAAACATGACATTCACAATGAGTTTTCAATGAGAAACATGAGAATCCAAGTTATCCTACTCTTGGAATTCAATTCTATTTTTCAATAGGAATGGATCCTACCAGATAACCGGTGAATGAAACACTCAATTTCCCTTACTTTAAGACGGGAAATGAGCTTACGACTCCATAGGAACATAGATCGTTGAATTCGCTCTTACTTTTCAAAGAGAATTGTTTATTGTACACAGTTTTCAATGGAAAACATTCTCAGTTTTCACACAGTTCTAGCCCTTTGAATCACTGTTGGTTTTCAACAGTTAATATTCCCAGCATATAACCTCTGATGGAACTTTGATATCACTCTTAGTTTATCATTGCAAATGTTGTTCTTAATTTAATTACATAATATTCAAATCACTGTTGATTTTCAGTGAGAAACTTCATTTCAAACGGCAGAACTACAGAACTTTGAATTTACCATTAGAATTACAGAACTCGAACTTAACTGTTAGTTTTCGCTTGCAAACCTTGTTGGTACTCAAGCACTTTCTGATCTTTTCAGTTCATGGTTAGTATTCATTAGCAAATGATCCTAATACATAACCGGCTTATAGCACATTGAATTCAGTCTTAGTTTTCCATGGGATACATTCTTCCTAGACCACAGGTTCACAGAACTTTGAATTGAACTTTACTATTCATCGAGAAATGTTCACTTCGAAAACAGGACTATGAAACATTGAATACAGGCTTACTTACCAGTGAGTTCAGTTTACTGTGGAAAATTTTACAGAAATACATGACATTCATGATGAGCTTTCAGAGAGAAACCTAAGTATCCAAGCTGTCCTACTCTTGGAATTCACTGCTATTTTCAATAGCAACTGATCCTACCAGACAACCGGTGAATGTAACTGTCAATTACCCTTAGTTTATGACAAGAAATGAGCTTCCTACTCCATAGGATCATAGATCGTTGAATTCTCTCTTACTGTTCATAGAGAATTGTTTATTGTGCACAGTTTTCAAAGGGAAACATTCTCACTAGTCACACAGTTCTAGCCCTTTGAATCACTGTTGGTTATCAACAGGAAATATCCCCTCATATAACCTCTGATGGAATTTGAAATCACTCTTAGTTTACCATTGCAAATGTTCTTCTTAATGAAATTACAGAACATTCAATTCACTCTTGATTTTCAGTGAGAAAGCTTCATTTCAAATTCAGAACTACAGGCAGTTGAATACATGGTTAGAATTACAGAACTCGATCTTCACCGTTAGTTTTCGTGGGCAAACCTTGTTGGTACTCAAGCACCTTTTAATCTTTTTAATTCATGGTTAGTTTTCATTATCAAATGATCCTAGTACGTAACCGGGTAATAGCACATTGAATTCAATCTTAGTTTTCCGGGGGATACGTTCTTCCTAGACAACAGGGTCACAGACCATTGAATTGAACTTTACTATTCATCGGGAAATGTTCACTTAGAAAACAGGACTATGCAACATTGAATACAGGCTTCGTTAGGAATGCGGATTTGTTTATTGTAGAGAACAGGACAAGAAAACATGACATTCATGATGATATTTCAATGAGAAACGTAAGAATCCAACCTGTCCTACGCTTGGAATTCACTGTTTTTTTTTTTAATAGCAACTGTTCCTACCACATAACCAGTGAATGAAACTGTCAATTACCCTTACTTTAAGACGGAAAATCAGCTTCCGACACAGTAGAATCATAGAATGTTGAATTCCCTCTTTCTTTTGAAAGAGAATTGTTTATTGTACACAGTTTTCAAAGGGAAACGTTCTCAGTATTCACACAGTTCCTGCCCTTTGAATTCATGTTGTTTTTCAAGATGAAATGGTCCTAGTATATAACCTCTGATAGAACATTGAAATCACTTTTAGTTTACCTTTGGAAAAGTTCTCCATAATGAAATTGCAGAACATTGAATTCGCTGTTAGTATCAGTGAGAAACGTTCATTTCAAACAGTGAGACTACAGAACTTTTTTTTTTTAAGTATTTTTTTTAAAATTTTAATTTACTAGTTTTTTTTCCAGTAAATACAGGCAGTTTGGTACCATTATTTACGGTCATCTATGATCTACCACCTCCCATTAGATCCTCCTTCTTAATGAAATTGTGTCGTGCATTGTGGAGTTAGCCCTCAGTTATTGGTATGATATATGTCTCTGCATATCTGACCCAGCATGTGACTCTGACATTCTTTCGCCCCCTTTTCCCCAAAATTTTCCTGAGCCATGTTGTGTTCATTTTTGGTCTGCTTCTGTGATGAGGTTTTGGGGGCCTCTGAGGCTTTGGCTCTCTGATTTGGTAGGAGTTGATGTGTCTCTGCGTTGGTCTCCTTCCACTTTCTGCAGGTTTCTGGTTCACAGGAAAACACACCCTTGCTTATTTTGCCAGTTGTCCTTAGTTTCAGTTGGGCCCCTTTTGAGGTATGTTGGGGGCAGCTCTCTTCTTAGGATCTGCATCTACCCGGAAAAGACAAGCAGGTTCTCCAACGGAGAGTAAGTTATCACCCGGAAAATTGAGATAAAACTTACTTTTTTGATAGACAGTATGATAGGTGTAGGCCCTCTTATACCCCATGATTGATGGT
Organism: Jaculus jaculus; assembly: GCF_020740685.1. Classification (NCBI taxonomy): domain Eukaryota; kingdom Metazoa; phylum Chordata; class Mammalia; order Rodentia; family Dipodidae; genus Jaculus; species Jaculus jaculus. The sequence goes on from NC_059103.1 coordinate 30,500,573, forward strand.
AGCTTGATATTGTAGAGTAGGCATGTGTTTGGGTATGGTTCTGACTTGTTTCCCAGCTCCAGCTATGGGTCTAGTTCCACTGAGTGTCAGTTAGCCAAATCAAGAGCATTTGGTTCCTCACCATGGCTGTGTACCACTATTGCACTTGTTTGGGCATCACATCTGGCTATTTGTTGCTAATTAGGTTAACAATGTGTTGCTTGGACAGATCTTTTTCATTTCCCCCAGTCGCCTATGTAACACCATCTGGCACTAGACACACTGACTGTCTGGGGACTGACTCTGTCCTGGCTTTTACCCATGTCATTCCATTTTACGTGTCAGCTGTGTATGGAGTCTTCAGCAATAGGCTCTTACCACTGGCCTTTGGTGGGTCATCAAGTACTCTGACAGAAGTCTGTCATTGTTTTGGGAAACCTTGAAGGTTTCTCTGATCAAAAGCTTATTGTTGATGGTAGGTCTAAGCTTGAAGTGGGGGTTACAGGTCAGTGTCCACTAAGAAATTGAGGAAAAACATAACTAATATACAAGAGTTAGAGAGGAGAGAGATAGAGGGGAGACGGGGAGAGGGAATGAGGGAAGACGTAGGAGATTTAGGTCAGTCTTGATCCTACCCTCTCCAGTGTCTTGAGGTTCAGGTGTTTCCTATAAGGGTCTAGTGAAGGTTCAGCCATTTGGTCTGTCTTTTAGGAAGTAGAATTTTATGGTACCATTGCCGTTTGGGTCCGGATTACTGTTTTCCACCCTTTGGTTCACTCCCCGCCCTCCCATCCATCTTATTGTCTAGTCCATGATGTGGTAGAGGTGTGTTGGCATTTCCATGGAATTTAATTTTTTTTTTTTCTACTCTGGGTTTGTTTGCTGTGGTCTGCTTCTTGTAGGCATTTGTGTTTGGTTATTTGTTTCTTCTCTGTGGAGAATTTCTGGAATACTTTCTGTAGGTTTGGTTTTTTGTTCATATAATTGTACAGCTGAGATTTGTCATGGAAAGTTTTCCTTTCACCATCTATTATAAGGGAGACTTTTGCCAGGTTGAGTATTTTGGGTTGAAAGCCATAGTTTCATAGAGTTTGGAGAGTTTCATTCCAGGCCCTTCTAGTTATCAGGGCTTCCATTGAGAAGTCTGAAGTAATTCTGATGGGGTTTCCTTTGTACGTGGTGTGCTGTTTTTCCCTAGCGGCTTTTAGGATTTTTTCCTTGGTGTCAATGTTTAGAGTCTTAATGATAATATGTCTTGGGGATTGTCTCCTTTGGTCTAGTTGGTTAGGGGTACTGTTTGCTTCTTGAATCTTGATGGGCCTTTCTTTTAAGTGATGGGGGAAGTTTTCTTCAATTATTGTGTTAAATAAGTTCTCCATGCCTTTGGTCTGAAATTCTTCTCCTTCTGGTATTACAATGCTTCTGATATTAGGACGTCTAAGTGTATCCCACAATTGTAGTATAACTTTATATCAGATATGGTGATGCCACTATAGGTATTTCTTTTGCTGAGGATATGTTTGGTTATGCGAGGCCTTCTGCCTTTCCATATGAAATTTGAGATGATTTTTTTCTATCTCTGTGAAGAACATGGTAGGGATTTTAATTAGAAATGTGTTAAATCTATATATTGCCTTTGGTAGGATTATCATCTTCAGAATGATAATTCTGCCAATCCAGGGGCATGGGAGGTCTTTCCATCATTTCAAGTCCTCTTCAGTTTCTTTTTGAGAGTTTTTATCTTTTCGTTGTATAGATCATTTACTTCTTTGGTCAACGTTATTCCAAGGTATTTTATTTTTTTGTTGGTATTGAAAATGAGACTATGTCCTTTATTTCTTTTTCTGTGTCTTTGTCATTTGCATAAAGAAATGCTACCAATTTTTGTGCATTGATTTTGTATCTTGCTACTTTGCTATAGGAGTTAATCACCTTCTGGAGTTTTGGGATGGAGTCTCTCGGGTCTCTTGCATATACAATCATGTCATCAGCAAATAGAGCTAACTTAACTTCTTCCTTTCCAAATTGTATCCCTTTTATTTCCTTCTCCTGCCTTAATGCTTGGGCTACAACTACCAGAACTATATTGAAAAGCAGAGGTGAGAGAGGACATCCCTGTCTTGTTCCTGATCTCAATGGGAATTCCTCCAGTCCTCTCCATTAAGTATTATTTGGGCCTTTGGAGTTTTGTATATTGCCTTTATTATGGTATGATGTGAACCGGCCATGCCGATTCTCTCCAATGTTTTGATCATGAAGTGATGTTGTATCTTGTCAAAGGACTTTTCTGCATCTATCGAAATGATCATGTGTTTTTATGTTTAAGCTTGTTTATATGGTGTATTACATTGACAGATTTTCGTATGTTGAACCACCCTTGTGTTCCTGGGATAAATCCCACTTGGTGAAGGTGGATAGTGCTTTAGATGTGTTGTTGGTTATGGTTTGCGAGTATTTTGTTGAGGATCTTTGCATCTATGTTCATTAGGGAAATAGGCTGATAGTTTTCTTTTCTTGTGGCATCTCTGCCTGGTGTTGCGATTAGGGTCATACTAGCTTCATAGAAGGAGTTGGGTAGCTTTCCCTGGTCTTCAATTGTGTGGCACAGTTTTAGGAAGATTGGTTTGAATTCTTCCATGAATGTTTGATAAAATTCGGTTGGGAGTCCATCTGGTCCTGGACTCTTCTTTTTTGGGAGGATTTTTTTTAATACTTTTTCAATTTCAAGAGCGTGATGGGTTCACTGAGGTTGTTGATCTGCTCTGAGTTTAGCTTTGGTAGATGATCTGCATCCAAGAATTTATCCATCACCTCCACATTTTCCAGTTTTGTAGAGTAGAGGCTTTGAAATAAGTTGTGATGATTCTGCCAATTTCACTCATGTCTGTTGTGGTCTCTCCTTTTTCATTTTTAATTTTGTTAATTTGGAGTCTCTCCTTTTTTTGCTTGACCAAATTCGCCAGAAGATTGTCCATATTGTTTATTTTTTCAAAGAACCAGCTCTTTGTTTTGTCAATTGCCTTAATTGTTTCATTGGTTTCCAATTCATTAATTTCTGCTCTGATATTAATTATTTCTTTCCGTCTGGAGCTCTTTGGGTTGGATTTTTCTTGTTTTTCCAGTGCCTTTAGGTGGATGGTTAGGCTATTGATTTGGGGTCATTCTGTCTCTTTTATGAAGGCATTGAGCGCTATTAATTTTCCCCTGAGGACTGCCATCATTGTGTCCCATAAGTTTTGGTATGATGTGTTCTCATTGTCATTCAATTCCAGGAATTTTGCAATTTCATTTTTTATTTCATCCACTATCCATTTATTGTTTAAGAGTGTGCTATTCAGTTTCCAGTTGCCGTTGGGGTTCTTGTTGGTTTTTTTGTTGTTGATTTCTAGTAATATAGCATTATGATCTGATATCATGCAGGGAATTATGTCGATTTTCCTAAATATGTGGAGACTATCTTTGTGACCCAGTATATGGTCTATTTTAGAGAATGTTCCATGGGCTGCTGAGAAGAATGTGTAGTCTGTGCATGTGGAATGGAAAGTTCTGTAGATATCTGTTAGGTCTAAATGCTCTATGGTTTTGTTGAGCTCTCTTACTTCCCCTGTTGAGCTTCTGTTTGGATGATCTATTACTGAAAATGGTGTGTTGAAGTCCCCAGCTATGATGGTGTTGGTGGTTTTTTCTGTTTTATTGTCAAGTAGGTTTTGTTTTATGAACTGTGGTGCCCCTGTGTTTGGTACATACAGATTTATGATTCTAATATCCTCTTCATGGATTGTTCGCTTTATAAGTAGGAAGTAGCCTTCTTTGTCTTTTTTATTGCTTTTGGTTTGAAGTCAACTTTATCTGATACTAATATAGCTACACCTGCTTGTTTCTTATTTCCATTTGCTTGAAATATTGTTTTCCACCCTTTCAACCTGAGGAGGTTTCTTTCTTTAGTGGTAATGTGGGTTTCTTGAAGGCAGCAGATTGAGGGGTCTAATTTTTTGATCCACCCTGTTAGCCTGTGTCTCTTGATGGGTGAATTAAGGCCATTAATGTTTAGGGTGATGACTATGAGATTTGATTTGATCCCTGTCATGTTTCGGTGATAGAGGTGTGTTGGCATTTCCATGCAATTTAACTTTTTTTTTCTATCTACTCTGTGTTTGGTTGCTGTGATCTGCTTCTTGTATCTTCTCTGTGGAGAATTTCCTGGAGTACTTTCTGTAGGCTTGGTTTTGTGTTCATATAATTGTAAAGCTGAAATTTTTCATGGGAAGTTTTCCTTTCACCGTCTATTATAAGGGAGACTTTTGCCAGGCAGAGTAGTTCTGGTTGGAAGCCATACTTTCTTAGAGTTTGGAGAGTTTCATTCCAGGCCCTTCTAGCTTTCAGGGTTTCCATTGAGAAGTCTGAAGTAATTCTGATGGGGTTTCCTTGAACGTGGTGTTCTGTGTTTCCCTAGCTGCTTTTAGGATTTTTTCCTTGGTGTCAATGTTTAGAGTCTTAATGATAACATGTCTTGGGGAGTTTCTCCTTTGGTCTAGTCGGTTAGGAGTTCTGTTTGCTTCTTGAATCTTGATGGGCCTTTCTTTTAAGAGACAGGGGAAATTTTCTTCAATTATTGGTTAAATATGTTCTCCATGCCTTTGGTCTGAAATTCTTCTCCTTCTGGTATTCCAATGATTCTGATATTAAGACGTTTAAGTGTATCCCACAATTCTCTCCTGTTCTGTTCACAGTAACTTTTGAACTTACTGAAATTTTTGGACTCTCGAACTGTTTCTTCCATCCTGTCTTCCAGATCAGAATTTCTATCTTCCACCTCGCTGACTCTATTCTTGAGAGCCTCTAGTGAGTTTTGAACTTGTTCAATTAAGTTTGCATTTTCTACTACTTTCCTATATATCACTTCCATCGCTTTGTCCAGCTCCCTTTTTGTCTCATTTTCTGATTTTCTTGAAGATTCTTGGAAATCATCCTTGCATTTCTTTATATTTTAATTTAGTGTGGCCAGCTGATTTTTAAGGTCCTCTTTTTTTTCACTCTCCCTCAACTCTCTTAGCTCTCTTTGAATTCCTTCCAGTGTCTTATCATATTGCTCTACTTAGTAATGGTAGCATCCATACGATTATCTATCCTTTGTAGCTTTCCTGTCAGTTCTAGCAGTAGTTTGGTCAGGGTTACATTGTTCTTTGCTTCCACTTGATGTTCTGATCCTAAACACTCTTCTATGTGTTGGTTAGTTGTGATCATTGTTGGACTGGGTGATCTGTCTGGATTTTCTTCCATTTTATTTTTCATGTTATTTCTTTTTTGCTGTGGTCTACCCATGTCACTGTATGGGCAGGTAGGTGGGTGGAACAGCTTGGTATCTAGCTTTATGCGAATCCAAGGAGCCTAGGGCACTTGCAAGAAGCCTGGGTTTTTGCTCACCTTTGCCAAAACCGCCTATCTATAGCCTGACAGGGTGACCAAAGTTGCCTAAATTCTCACCCAGTTATGCACCTATGCTTCCTGCCTGTGAGATTGAAAGGTGACTGTGGTAGCAAGCCCTGAAGGTGCCAAGACTCTGGCTGGGTACACTGGGGTCTGTAAACAGTGTGTGCTCTCCTGCCTCAGGGGAGTGGGGGATGGGTGGCAATGTACAGGTAGGGGTTGGCAACTGCGCTGTCGCTAGTGACTCAGTGTGGACTTCTATGGCTCTTTCTCTGTGAGTTGGCCCACTGCACGTGCAATTGTAATGTAGAGGCAGATGATGTCATAAGGGATCAGGACACAGCAGAGGCTGACTGGTGGCAAGTGATGTTAACACAGCATCAGGGGATCTGGCAGCCACCTATTAACGGCAGGGGTTGCCCCCACAGGCCTGCAAATGGAGCACCATGTGGCTGGTCTACTCGCAGGATCAGAGAACAAGGATGAGGTAGGAGGTCTCAGCTTCAGTGCAGCAGGCTGGCAGGCGTGACTGGTGGGTGCCCGATCAGAGCACAGCCACACAGGACGTGCAGAGGGTGCGTGGGTGGGTGAGCAGACAGGGGGTGCGGGGTGTGACGGGGTGTATGGAGCGAGTGAGGCATATGGCGGTGGGGCGCAGGGCCCGCCGGGGCACAGGGCAATCAGGGTGGGGTGTGTGGGAGGCGGCAGGGCTCAGGGGGTGTGGGGTGGGGTGCCCTGGAGGAGTCGGGGGAGTGGGGTGCTCTGGTCAGTCTGGGGGACCGAGGGGGACGCCATGGGTGCAGGGTGGGTGTGAGCGCAGGTGGTGTGTGTGGGGCCTGGGGGTGGTGTGGGGCACACAGGGGGGGCGAGGGGCACACAGGGGGGCGCGGGGGAGTGTGCGGGAGGCGTGGGATGCATGGGACGCTGCAGGGGGCTAGGGGCATGGGGCGTGCGGGGTGCACAGGGGTTAGGGGGGCGCGGGGCAAGCAGGGTGTGGGAGGAATATTGTTTTCCACCCTTTCACCCTGAGGAGGTTTCTGTCTTTATTGGTAAGGTGGGTTTCTTTAAGGCAGCAGATTGAGGGGTCTAATTTTTTGATCCACCCTGTTAGCTTGTGTCTCTTGATGGGTGAATTAAGGCCATTAATATTTAGGGTTATGACTATGAGATTGATTTGATCCCTGCCATGTTGTGGTGGTAGAGGTGTGTTGGCATTTCCATGGAGTGTAGCATTTTCTATGTCTACTCTGGGTTTGGTTGCTGTGATCTGCTTCTTGTAGGCATTTGTGTTTGGTTATTTCTTTCTTCTCTGTGGAGAATTTCCTGGAATACTTTCTGTAAGTTTGGTTTTTTGTTCATATAATTTTAAAACTGAGTTGTGTCATGGAAAGTTTTCCTTTCAACATCTATTATAAGGGAAACTTTTGCTGGGTAGAGTAGTTTGGGTTGGAAGCTATAGTTTTTTAGAATGTGGAGAGTTTAATTCCAGGCCCTTCTAGCTTTCAGGGTTTCCATTGAGAAGTCTGAAGTAATTCTCATGGGTTTCCTTTGAACGTGAAGTGCTGTTTTTCCCTAGCTGCTTTTAGGATTTTCTCTTTGGTGTCAATGTTTAGAGTCTTAATGATAATATGCCTTGGGGAGTTTCTCCTTGGGTCTAGTCTGTTAGGAGTTTTGTTTCCTTCTTGTATCTTGATTGGCCCTTCTGTTAGGACACGGGGGAAGTTTTCTTCAATTATTGTGTTAAATAAGTTCTCCATGCCTTTGGTCTGAAATTCTTCTCCTTCTGGTATTCCAATGATTCTGATATTAGGACGTTTAAGTGTATCCCACAATTCTCTTATGTTCTGTTCACTGGAACTTTTGAATTTACTGAAATTTTTGGACTCTCGAACTGTTTCTTCCATCCTGCCTTCCAGATCAGAGTTTCTATCTTCCACTTAGCTGACTCTATTCTTGAGAGCCTCTAGTGAGTTTTGGACTTGTTCAATTAAGTTTGCATTTTCTACTACTTTCCTATGTATCACTTCCATCGCTTTGTCCAGCTCCCTTTTTGTCTCATTTTCTGATTTTCTTGATGATTCTTGGACATCATCCCTGCATTTTTTTACGTTTTCATTTAGTGTGGTCAGCTGATTTTTAAAGTCCTCTTTTTTTTCACTCTCCTTCAACTCTCTTAGCTCTCTTTGAATTCCTTACAGTGTCTTCTCATATTAGTCCAGCTTAGTGATCGTAGCATCCACACGATTATCTGTCCTTCGTAGCTTTCCTGCCAGTTCTAGCAGTAGTTTGGTCAGGGTTGCATTGTTCATAGCTTCCACTTGATGTTCTGATCCTAAACACTCTTCTATGTTTTGGTAAGATGTAATCCTTGTTGGACTGGGTGTTCTTTCTGTATTTTCTTGCATTTTATTTTTCATGTTATTTCTTTTGCACTGTGTTCTACCCATGTCAGTGTATGGGCAGGTAGGTGGGTGGAGCAGCCTGGGATCTAGCTTAATGAAAATACAAGGCCGCCTGGGGCAGTTACAAGTAGCCTGGGTTTTTGCTCTCTCTTTCCAAAGCCGCCTATCTGAGCCTGACAGGGGGCGAAATTTGCCTGAATTCTCACCCAGTAATGCTCCAAAGCTGCCTGCATTCTAGTTTGTAAGCAGACTGAGGCAGCAATCCCTGAAGCTGCCCAAAGTCTGGCTGGGAATACTGGGACCTGCAAACTGTCTGAGTTCTCCCAACACAGGGGTTTGGGGGATGGGTAGCAGCAGAGGCCTGCCTGCAGGCAACCTATCGGGGCACAGCAGCAGGGAGTCTGGCATCAGCTAAAACAAGGCAGAGGTGGCCACCATGGGCGTTGGTACCAAGCACAGCATGGTTGGCCAAGTTGCAGGATCAGAGCACAAAGGCGGTGATACCCGTGCGTCAGCCCCGAGGGCTGTCAGGCGCATGATGATCTGGCATTAGCAGGGACAGAGCACAGCTGCGTGGCATGGGGCGCAGTGCAAGGAGTGTGGGGCGTGGGGCCTGGTGGCTCTTTGTGTGTGGGTACACTACCCACTCGAGGAGGGATGCATGCTTCACAGTTTCCCCACTCTATGCCCTGCCCCTGGTAAGAAGACCTGATAACATTTAATTTCTTGCCTTTCTTTACCCGGGGACAGCGGAGGATGCGGGGTGCGCAGCGGATTGGGGAGCGCCGGGGCCAGTGCATGCGTGCTGGGGAGTGCCGGGAAGCGCCGGTTCGCCTCGGGGGCCGCAGGGATGTGTACTTCCCTGTTTTTCCCCTCTCTGTGCACTGGCAAAATGACCCTGTTAGCCCTTAATTTCTTGCCTTTTTCTCCCTGGTATCTGGAGTGCAGTTAGGCGGTTGCCATCGTGCACTGTTAGTTTTCTTGCACAACCTATGTTGGTATTGAAGCAGCTTCTAATCTTTTCAGTTCATGGTTAGTTTTCATTAGTAAATGATCCTAGTACATAACCAGTTCATGTAACTGTCAATTACCCTTAGTTTATGACAGGAAATGGGCTTCCTACTCCATAGGATCATAGATCATTGAATTCGCTCTTACTTTTCAAAGACAATTGTGTATTTTACATAGATTTCAACAGGAAACATTCTCACTATTCACACAGTTCTAGCCGTTTGAATCACTGTTGGTTTTCAATAGGAAAAGATCCCAGAATAAAACCTCTGATGGAACATTGAAATCATTCTTACTTTACCATTGGAATTGTTCTTCGTAATGAAATTACAGAACATTGAATTTGCTGTTAGTTCTCAGTGAGAAAAGTTCATTACAAACAACCGGACTACAGAATGTTGAATTCAGGGTTAGGTTTCAAAGGGCAATTGGACATTGTACAAAACTGAATTACAGAACTTGAATTTTACTGTTAGATTTTTTGCACAACCTATGTTGGTATTGAAGCAGCTTCTAATGTTTCCAGGTCACGGTTAGTTTTCATTAGCCAATGAACATAGTACCAATGTGGCTAATAGCACATTGAATTTACTCTTAGTTTTCCCGGCGATACGTTCTTCCTAGACAACAGGTTTACCGAACAATAAATTGAACTTTACTATTGATCGGGAAATAATCACTTAGAATAGAAGTCTATGCAACATTGAATACAGGCTTAGTTAGCAAAGCGGATTTGTTTACTGTAGAGAACAGGACAGAAAAACATGACGTTCACGATGAGTTTTCAATGAGAAATGTCAGAATCCAAGCTGTCCTAATCTTTGAATTCACTGTTATTTTTCAATAGCAACTGTTCCTACCAGATAACCGGTTAATGTAACTGTCAATTACCCTTAGTTTATGACAGGAAATGGGCTTCCTACTCCATAGGAACATAGATCATCAAATTCGCTTTTACTTTTCAAAGAGAATTGTTTATTTTACATAGATTTCAACGGGAAACATTCTCACTATTCACACAGTTTTAGCCCTTGATTGGCTGTTGGTTGTCAATAGGAAATGTTCCCAGCATATAATCTCTGATGGAACATTGAAATCACTCTTAGTTTACCATTTCAAATGTTCTTCATAATGAAATTACAAAACATACAATTCACTGTTGACTTTCTCTGAGATACCTTCATTTCAAACAGAGGAACTGCAGAACTTTGAAGTTACGGTTAGACCCACAAAATTCGAACTCCACCATTAGTTTTTGCGGGCAAACGTTGTTGGTATGCAACCACCTTCTAACCTTTTCAGTTCATGGTTAGTTTTCATTAGCAAATGATCCTCATACATAACCAACTAATAGCTCATTAAACTCATTCTTAGTGTTCTACGGGATAAGTTCTTCCTAGACATCAGTTTTACAGAACATGGAGTTCAACTTTACTATTCATCAGGAAATTTCACTTAGAAAACAGGACTATACAACATTGAATACAGGCTTAGTTAGCAGTGGGATTAATTTACAGTAGAGAAAATTGCCGAAAAACATGAAATTCATGATGAGTTTTCAGTGAGAAATGTAGGCTTCCAAGCTGTCCTACTCTTGGAATTCAATGTTATTTTTCAATAGCAACTGACCCTACCAGATAAGCAGGTAATGAAACTGTCAATTACACTTACTTTAAGATGGGAAATGAGCTTCCTACACAATAGGTTCATAGAACTTTGAATTCGTTGTTACTTTTCAAAGAGAATTGTTTATAGTACACAGTTTTCAACAGGAAACATTCTTAGTATTCACATAGTTCTAGCCCTTTGAATTCATGTTGGTTTTCAACAGTAAATGTTCCTAGTATATAACCTCTGATAGAAATTTGAAATCACTCTTAGTTTACAATTTCAAATGTTCTTCATAATGAAATTACCGAATATTGAATTCGCTGTTAGTTTTCATTGAGAGACGTTCATTTCAAAGGGCAGGACTGCAAAACTTTGAATTTAGGGTTAGATTTCAAAGGGCAATTGAGCATTATACACAATTGAATTACAGAACTCCACTTCACTGTTTGTTTTCTTGAAGAAAATATGTTGGTATTGAGGCAGCTTCAAATCTTTTCAGTTCACGGTTAGTTTTCATTGGCAAATGATCCTAGTACATAACTGTATAATAGCACATTAAATTTACTCTTAGTTTTCCAAGGGATAAGTTTTTCGTAGACAACAGGTTCAAAGAACATAGAATTGGGGCTGGAGAGATGGCTTAGTGGTTAAGTGCTTGCCTGTGAAGCCTATGGACCCCGGTTCGAGGCTCGGTTCCCCAGGTCCCATGTTAGCCAGATGCACAAGGGGGCGCACGCATCTGGAGTTTGTTGGCAGAGGCTGGAAAGCCTGGCGCACCCATTCTCTCTCTCTCTATCTGTCTTTCTCTCTGCGTCTGTCACTCACAAATAAATTAATTAATTAATTAAAAAAAAAACGTAGAATTGAACTTTACTATTCATCGGGAAATGTTCACTTAGAAAACAGGAATATGCAACATTTAATACAGGCTTAGTTAGCAGTTGAATTACTTTACTGTGGAAAAAATTACAGAAAAACATGACAATAATAGTGAGTTTTCAATGAGAAACGAAAGGAACCAAGCTGTCCTACCCTTGGAATTCAATGCTATTTTTCAATAGCAACTGGCCTACCAGATAACCGGTGAATGAAACTCTCAATTACCATTACTTGAAGACGGGAAATGAGCTTCCTTCACAATAGGATCATAGAACGTTGAATTTGCTCTTACTTTTCAAAGAGATTTGTTTATTGTACACAGTTTTCAATGGGAAACATTCTCAGTATTCACACAGTTTTAGCTCTTTGATTTCATGTTGGATGTCAACAGGAAATGTTCCTAGTACATAACTTCTGATAGAATTTGACATCACACTTAGTTTAACTTTGGAAATGTTCTTTTTAATGAAATTACAGTACATTGAATTCGCTGTTCGTCTTCAGTGAGAAATGATCATTTCAGACAGAGGGACTATAGAACTTTGAATTCTGGGATAAATTTCCAAGGGCAATTGAATATTATACACAACTGAATTACAGAACTCGAACTTCTCTGTTAGTTTTCTTGCACAACCTATGTTGGAATTGAAGCATCTTCTAATCTTTTCAGTTCACCGTTAGTTTTCATTAGTAAATGATCCTAGTACATAACCAGCTAATAGCATATTGAAATCATTCTTAGTTATCCAGGGGATAAGTTCTTCCTAGACAACAGGTTAACAGAACATTGAATTGAACTTTATTATTGGTTGGGAAAAGTTCACTTAGAAAACAGGACAATGCAACATTGAATATAGGCTTAGTTAGGAATGTGGATTTGTTTACAGTAGAGGACAGGACAGAAAAACATGACATTCATGATGAGTTTTCAATGGGAAATGAAAGAATCCAAATGTCCTACACTTTGAATTCCCTGGGATTTTTCAATAGCAACAGTTCCTACCAGATAACCAGTGAATTTAACTGTCAATTACCCATTTTTGTGATGGGCTATGAGAATCTTACTACATAGGATCATAGGTCGTTGAATTATCTCTTAAATTTCAAAGAGATTTGTTTACTGTACACAGTTTTCAATGGGAAACACTCTCAGTATTCACACAGTTCTATCTCTTTGAATTCATATTGATTTTCAACAGGAAATGTTCCTGGTATATAACCTACGATAGAACTTTGAAGTCACCTTAGTTTACCATTGGAAATGTTTTTGTAATGAAATTACAGAACATTGAATTTGCTGTTAGTCTTCAGTGGGAAATGTTCTGTTCAAACAGCAGGACTCCAGATCTTTGAATTCAGGGATTGATTTCAAAGGGCAATTGAGCATTATACACAATTGACTTACAGAACTCGAACTTCACTGTTTTTTTTCTTGCAGAAACTATGTTGGTATTGAGACAGCTTCTAATCTTTTCAGTTCACGGTTAGTTTTCATAAGCAAATCATCGTAGTACATATCCGCCTAATAGCACATTGAATTCACTTTTAGTATTCCTGGGAATATGTTTTTCCTAGGCAACAGGTTTACAGAACATTGAATTGTACTTTACATTTCAGCGGGAAATGTTCACTTAGAAAACAAGACTATGTAATATTGAATACAGGCTTAGTTAGGAATGCATATTTGTTTACAGTAGAGAACAGGACAGAAAAACATGACATTCACGATGAGTTTTCCATGAGAAACAAAAGAATCCAAGCTGTCCTACTCTTTGAATTCACTGTTAATTTTCAATAGCAACTGTTCCTACCAGATTACCGGTTAATGTAACTGTCAATTACCCTTAGTTTATGACAGGAAATGAGCTTCCTAATCCATTGGATCATAGAACGTTGAATTTGCTCTTGCTTTTCAAAGACAATTGTTTAGTGTACATAGTTGTCAATGGGAAACATTCTCACTATTCACACAGTTCTACCGTTGGAATTCATGTTGGTTTTCAACAGGAAATATTCCCAGCATACAACTTCTGATGGACCTTGAAATCACTCTTAGTTTATAATTGCAAATGTTCTACGTAATGATATTACAGAATATTCAATTCACTGTTGTGGTTCAGTAGGAAACCATCATTTCAAACAGCGCAAATACAGAACTTTGAAGTCTCAGTTAGAATTACCGAACTCGAACTTCACCGTTAGTATACGGGCAAACTATGTTTGTACACAAGCACCTTGTAAACTTTTCAGTTCATAGGCAGTTTTCATTAGCAAATTATCCTAGTACATAACCCGCTAATAGCACATTGAACTCACTCTCAGTTTTCCATGGGATAAGTTCTTCTTAGACAACAAGTTTATAGAAGATGGAGTTCAACTTTACTATTCATCGGGAAATGTTCACTTAGAAAACAGGACTATGCAACATTGAATACAGGCTTAGTTAGCAGTTGGATTAGTTTACTGTGGAGAAAATTACAGAAAAACATGACATTCATGATGAGTTCTCCATGAGAAACGTAAGAATCCATGCTGTCCTACTCTTGGAATTCAATGCTATTTTTCAATCGCAACTGATCTTACCAGATAACCAGTGAATGAAACTCTCTATTACCCTTACTTTAAGATGGGAAATGAGCTTCCTATACAATAGGATCTAAGAACGTTGAATTCGCTCTTACTTTTTAAAGAGAATTGTTTATTGTACACAGTTTTCAACGAGAAACATTCTCACTATTCACACAGTTCTAGACCTTTGAATTCATATTGGTTTTCAACAGGAAATGTTCCTAGTATATAACCTCTCATAGAACTTTGAAATCACTCTTAGTTTACCATATGAAATATTCTTCATAATGAAATTACAGAACACTGAATTCGCTGTTCGTCTTCAGTGAGAAACGTTCATTTCAAACAGCGGGACTACAGAACTTTGAATTCAGGGAAAGATTTCAAAGGGCAATTGAATACTATACACAATTGAATTACAGAACTCAAACTTCTCTGTTAGTTTTCTTGCACAACCTATGTTGGTATTGAAGCAGCTTCTAATCCTTTCAGTTCACGGTTAGTTTTTTAGTAAATGATCCTAATACATAACCAGCTAATAGCACATAGAATTCACTCTTAGTTTTCCAGGGGATAAGTTCTTCCTAGACAACAGGTTTACAGAACATTGAATGAAATTTCCTATTCATTCGGAAATGATCACTTAGAAAACAGGACTATGCAACATTGAATAAAGGCTTACTTAGCAGTGGGATTATTTTACTGTGGAGAAAATTACAGAAAAACATGGCATTCATGATAAGTTTTCAATGAGAAACGTGAGAATCTATGCTGTTCTACTCTTGGAATTCAATGCTATTTTTCAATAGAATCTGATGCTACCAGATAACCGGTGAGTGTAACTACCAAATACCATTAATTTATGATGGAAAATGAGCTACCTACTCCATAGGATCATAGATCATTGAATTCCCTCCTACTTTTCAAAGACAATTGTGGATTGTTCACAGTTTTCAACGGGAAACATTCACACTAGTCACACAGTTCTAGCCCTTGAGTCACTGTTGGTTTTCAACAGGAAATGTTCTCAGCATATAACCACTGATGGAAATTTGAAATCACGCTTAGTTTACGATTGCAAATGTTCTTCTTAATGAAATTACAGAACATTCAATTCACTGTTGATTTTCAGAAAGAAACCTTCATTTAAAACAGCGGTATTACAGAACAGTGAATTCACGGTTAGAATTACAGAACTCGAACTTCACCGTTAGTTTTCATGGGCAAACCTTCTTGGTACTCAAGCACCTTCTAAACTTTTCAGTCCACGGTTAGTTTTCATTAGCAAATAATCCTAGTACATAACCGGCTAATAGCACATTGAATTCACTCTTAATTTTCCTGGGGATAAGTTCTTCCTAGACAACAAGTTTATGGAACATTGAATTGAACTTTACAATTCAGTGGGCAATGTTCAGTTAGAAAACATGGCTACGCAACATTGAATACAGGCTTAGTTAGGAATGTGGATTTGTTTATATTAGAGAACAGGACAGAAAAACATGACATTCACTAGGAGTTTTCAATGAGAAACGTAAGAATCCAAGCTGTCCTACTCTTGGAATTCAATGCTATTTGTCAAAAGCAACTGAAACTACCAGATAACTGGTGAATGAAACTCTTAATTACCCTTACTTTAAGAGAGGAAATAGGCTTCCTACACAATAGGATCATAGAACGTTGAATTCGCTCTTAGTTTTCAAATAGAATTGTTTATTGTACACAGTTGTCAACGGGAAACATTCTCAGTATTCACAAAGTTCTAGCCCTTTGAATTTATGTTGGTTTTCAACAGGAAATGTTCCCAGCATATAACCTCTGATGGACCTATGAAATCACTCTGAGTTTACCATTGGAAATGTTCTTCTTAATGAAATTACAGAATATTCAATTCACTGTTGATTTTCAGTGAGAAACCCTCATTTCAAACAGCGGAACTACAGAAGTTTGAATTCACGGTTAAAATTACAGAACTCGAACATCACCGTTAGTTTTCGCGGCCAAACCTTGTTGGTACTCAAAACCTTCTAATGTTTTCAGGTCATGGTTAGTTTTCATTAGCAAATGATCCTAGTACATAACTGGCTAATAGCACATTGAATTCACTCTTAGTTTTCCAGGGGATACGTTCTTCCTAGACAACAGGTTCACAGAACATTGAATTGAACTTTACTATTCACTGGAAATTGTTCACTTAGAAAACAGGACTATGCAACATTGAATACAGGCTTAGGTAGCAGTGGGATTATTTTACTGTGGAGAAAATTACAGAAAAACATGACATTCATGATGAGTTTTCAATAAGAAACGTAAGAATCCAAGCTGTCCTACTCTTGGAATTCAATACTATTTTTAAATAGCAACGGATCCTACCAGATAACTGGTGAATGAAACGGTCACCTACCCTTATTTTATGACGGGAAATGAGCTTCCTACACAATAGGATCATAGAACTTTGAATTCGATCTTACTTTTCAGAGAGAATTGTTTATTTTACACAGTTTTCTACGGGAAACATCCTCATTAGTCACACAGTTCTACCCTTTCATTCACTGTTGGTTTTCAACAGGAAATGTTCCCAGCATATAACCTCTGATGGAACTTTGAAATCACTCTTAGTTTACCATTGCAAATGTTCTTCGTAAAGAAATTACAGAACATTGATTTCGCTGTTATTCTTCAGTGAGAAACGTTCAGCTCAAACAGCAGGACAACAGAACTTTTAATTTGGAATAGATTTCAAAGGGCAATTGAACATTATACACAATTGAATTACAGAACTCGAACTTCACTGTTAGTTTTCTTGCACGAACTATGTTGGTATTGAGGCAGCTTCCAACCTTTTCAGTTTAAGGTGATTTTTCTTTAGCCAATGATCATAGCACATTACTGGCTAATACCACATTGAATTCATTCTTAGTTTTCAGGGGATTAGTTCATCTTAGACAACAAGTTTATGGAACATTGAGTTGAGCTTTACTTAGAAAACAGGCGTATGCAACATTGAATACAGGCTTAGTGAGGAATGCGGATTTGTTTAGAGTAGAGAACAGGAGAGAAAAACATGACATTCAGGATGAGTTTTCAATGACAAACATAAGAATCCAGTATGTGCTATTCTTTGAATGCCCTGGAATTTTTCAATAGCAACTGTTCCTACCAGATAACGGGTGAATGTAATTGTAAATTACCCTTAGATTATGACGGGAAATGAGCTTCTGACTCCATAGGATCATAGATTGTTGAAATCACTCTTACTTTTTAAAGACAATTTTTTATTGTACAGTTTTCAACGGGAAACATTCTCACTAGTCAAACAGTTCTAGCCCTTTGAATTCATGTTGTTTTTCAACAGGAAATGTTCCTAGTATATAACCTGTGATAGAACTTTGAAATCACTCTTACTTCACTTTGGAAATGTTCTTCATAATGAAATTACAGAACATTGAATTCGCTGTTGGTCTTCAGTGAGAAACGTTCACTTCAAACAGCGGGACTACAGAACCAAAGAAACAAAGAATTGTTTATTGTAACCAGTTTTCAACGGGAAATGTCCTCAGTATTCACACAGTTTTAGCCCTTTGAATTCATTTTCGTTTTCAAAAGGACGTGTTCCCAGCATATACCTTCTGATAGAACTTTGAATTCAATCTTACGTTACCACTGGAACATTGCCTGTAATGAAATTACAGAACAATGAATTCGCTGTTAGTCTTCAGGGAGAAACGTACATTTCAAACAGCGGGACTACAGAACTTTGAATTCAGGGAAAGATTTCAAAGGGCAATTGAATATTATACACAATTGAATTACAGAACTCGACTTTCTCTGTTAGTTTTCTTGCAAAACCTTTGTTGGTATCCAAGCAACTTCTAACATTTTCTGTTCACGGTTAATTTTCATTAGTAAATGATGCTAGTACATAACCGGCTAATAGCATATTGCATTCACTCTTAATTTTCTAGGGGATGAGTTCTTCCTAGACAACAGGTTTACGGCATGTGGAATTGAAAATTACTATTCATTGCGAAAGGTTCACTTAGAAAACAGGACTATGCAACATTGAATACAGGCTTAGTTAGGAATGCGGATTAATTTACAGTAGAGAACAGGACAGAACAGCATGACATTCACGATGAGGTTTCAATGAGAAACGAAAGAATCCAAGAGGTCCTACTCTTTGAATTCCTTAGGATTTTTCAATAGAAACTGATCCTACCAGATAACCGGTGAATTATGCTTACTTTAAGATGTATATTGAGCTCCCTACAAAATACGATCATAGAAAGTAGAATTCGTTCCTACTTTTGAAAAAGAATTGTTTATTGTCCACAGTTTTCAATGGGAAACTTTCTCAGTATTCACACAGTTCTACCCTTTGAATTCATGTTCCTTTTTAGCAGGAAACCTTCTGAGCATAAACTTCTGATAGAACTTTGAAATCAATCTTAGATTACCACTGGAATGTTGTCTGTAATGAAAATATAGAACATTGAATTCGCTGTTAGTCTTCAGTGAGAAACGTTCATTACAAACAGCGGGACTACAGAACTTTGAATTCAGGGATAGATTTCAAAGGGCAATAGAATATTATACACAAATGAATTACAGAACTGGACTTTCTCTGTTAGTTTTCATGCATGACCTATGTTGGTATTGAAAGAGGTTCTAATCTTTTCAGTTCACGGTTATTTTTCATTACTTAATGATGCTAGTACATAACTGGCTAATAGCACATTGCATTCACGCTTAGTTTACCAGGGGATAAGTTCTTCCTAGACAACAGGTTTACAAAACATTGAATTGAACATTACTATTCATTGGGAAATGTTCACAGAGAAAACAGGACTATGCAACATTGAATACAGGCTTAGTCAGGAAAGCGTATTTGTTTACAGTAGAGAACACGACAGAACAACATGACATTCATGAGCAGTTTTCAATGAGAAATGAAAGAATCCAAGATGTCCTACTCATTGAATTCGTTGGGATGTTTCAATAGCTACTGATTCTACCAGATAACCGGTGAATGAAACTGTCAATTACGCTTTTTTAAGTCGGAAATAGAACTTCCTACACAGTACGATCATAGAACGTAGAATTCGCTCCTGCTTTTGAAAGAGTATTGTTTATTGTACACAGTTTTCAATTGGAAATATTCTCAGTATTCACATAGTTCTAGCCCTTTGAATTCATGTTTGTTTTCAACAGGAAATGTTTCGAGCATATACCTTCTGATAGAACTTTGAAATCAATCTTAGATTACCATTGGAATGTTGTCTGTAATGAAAATACAGAACATTGAATTCGCTGTTTAGTCTTCAATGAGAAACGTTCATTTCAAACTGGGGCCTACAGATCTTTGAATTCATTGACAGATTTCAAAGGGCAGTTGAGTATTATACACAACTGAATTACAGAACTCGACTTTCTCTGTTAGATTTCTTGCACAACCTATGTTGGTATTGAAGCAGCTTCTAATATTTTCAGTTCACGGTTAGCTTTCATTCGTAAATGATGCTAGTACATAACCGGCTAATAGCACATTGCATTCACTCTTAGTTTTCCAGGGGATAAGTTCTCCCTAGACAACAGATTCACAGAACGTTGAATTGAATGTTATTATTCATTGGGAAATGTTCACTTAGAAAACAGGACTATGCAACATTGAATACAGGCTTAGTTAGGAAAGCGGATTTGTTTACAGTAGAGAGCAGGACAGAACAACATGGCATTCACGATGAGTTTTCAATGAGAAACGAAAGAATCCAAGATGTCCTACTCTTTGAATTCCTTGGGAGTTTAAAATAGCAACTAATCCTACCAGATAACCGGTGACTGAAACTGCAAATTATGCTTACTTTAAGACGGGAATTGAGCTTCCTACACAATAAGATCATAGAACGTTGAATTAGCTCCTACTTTTGGAAGAGAATTGTTTATTGTACACATTTTTCAACGGGAAATATTCTCAGTATTCACACAGTTTTAACACTTTGAATTCATTTTTGTTTTCAAAAGGACGTGTTCCCAGCATATATCTTCTGATAGAACTTTGAATTCATCTTAGGTTACCATTGGAATGTTGTTTGTAATGCAATTACAAAACAATGAATTCACTGTTATTGTTCAGAAGGAAAAATTCATTTCAAACAGCGGGACTACAGAACTTTGAATTCAGGGAAAGATTTCAAAGGGCAATTGAATATTATACACAATTGAATTACAGAATTCGACCTTCTCTGTTGGTTTTCGTGCATAACCTATGTTGGTATTGAAGCAGCTTCTAATCTTTTCAGTTCACGGTTAGTTATCATTAGTAAATGATGCTAGTACCTAACTGGCTAATACCACATTGCATTCACTCTAAGTTTTCCAGGGGATAAGTTCTTCCTAGACAACAGGTTTACAGAACATTGAATTGAACATTACTATTCATTGGGAAATATACACATAGAAAACAGGACTATGCAACATTGAATACAGGCTTAGTTAGGAAAGCGGATTTGTTTACAATAGAGAACAGGACAGAGCAACATGACATTCACGTTGAGTTTTCAATGAGAAATGAAAGAATCCAATATGTCCTACTCTTTGAATTCCTTGGGATTTTTCAATAGGAACTGATCCTACCTGATAACTGGTGAATTACCCTTACGTTAAGACAGGAATTGAGCTTCCTACAAAATACGACCATAGAACGTTGAATTGAACATTACTAACCATTGGAAAATGCTCACTTACAAAACAGGACTATGCAACATTGAATACAAGCTTAGTTAGGAAAGTGGATTTGTTTATAGTAGAGGACAGGACATAACACCATGACATTCACGATGAGTTTTCAAGGCGAAATGAAAGAATCCAAGATGTCCTACTCTTTGAATTCCTTGGAAATTTGCAATAGCAACTGATCCTACCATATAACCGGTGAATGACACAGTCAATTATGCTTTCTTTTCAACGGCAATTGAGCTTCCTACACAGTATGATCATAGAGCATTGAAGTTGCTCTTACTTTTTTTTTGAAATTTAATTCATTAGTGTTCTTTTCAGTAAATACAGACAGTTTTGTACCATTATTTAGGCTCATCTGTGATCTACCCCCTCTCATTAGACCCTCCTTGTTAATGAAAATGGGTCGTGCATTGTGGAGTTAGCTCCCAGTTATTGGTATGATAAATGTCTCTGCAAATCATGACCCAACATGTAACTCTTACATTCCTTCCGCCCCCTCTTCCGTAAGATTTCCCTGAGCCATGTTGGGTTCATTTTTGGTCTGCTTCTGTGATGAGGTGTTGGGGGCCTCTGAGGCTTTGGCTCTCTGATTTGGTAGGAGTTGATTTTTCTCTGCGTCGATCTCCTTCCCCTTTGTGCTGGTATCCAGTTCACAGGAAAACATCACGCTTGCTTATTTTGCCAGTTGTCCTTAGTTTCAGTTGGGCCCCATTTGAGGTATGTTGGGGCAGCTCTCTTCTTAGGATCTGCATCTATCTGGAAAAGAGAAGCAGATTCTCCAACGGAGAGTAAGTTAGCACCCGGAAAATTGAGATAACACTTACTTTTTTGATAGACAGTATGATAGGTGTAGGCCCTCTTATACCCCGTGATTGATGGTAGCTTGATATTGTAGAGTGGGCTTGTGTTTGGGTATGGTTCTGACTGTTTCCCAGCTCCAGCTAAGGGTCTAGTACCACTGAGTGGATCAGTTAGCCAAATCAAGAGCAATTGATTTCTCACCATGGCTGTGTACCACTATTGCACTTGTGTGGGCATCACATCCGGTTATTTGTTGCTAATTAAGTTAAACAATGTGTTGCTTGGACAGATCTTGGTCATTTCCCCCAGTCGCTTATGTAGCGCCTTCTGGCACTAGACACGCTGACTGTCTGGGGACTGACTCTCTCCTGGCTTCCAGCCATGTCATTCCATTTTACGCGTCAGCTGCGATAGGGTCTTACCACTGGCCTCTGGTGGGTCATCAAGTACTCTGACAGAAGTCTGTCATTGTTTTGGGAAAACTTGTAGGTTTCTCTAATCAAAAGCTCATTGTGGATGGTAGGCCCAAGCTGGAAGTGGGGGTTACAGGTCAGTGTCCACTTAGAAATTGAGGAAAAACATAACTAATATACAAGAGTTAGAGAGGAGAGAAATAGAGGGGAGTGGGAGAGAGGGAGGGAGGGAAGATGTGGGAGATTTAGGTCAGTCTTGATCCTACCCTCTCCAGTGTCTTGTGGTTCAGGTGTTTCCTGTAAGGTTCTAGTGAAGGTTCAGCCATTTGGTCTGTCTTTTAGGAAGTAGAATTTTATGGTACCATTGCCGTTTGGGTCCGGATTACTGTTTTCCACCCTTTGATTCCCTCCCCGCCCTCCCATCCATCTTATTGTCTAGTCCATGTGGTGCTTGCTGGGTATGTAAGGCATCTTGGGCAGGTTCAGGTTAGGTGTTGCAGATGAGTGAGACTATGTGTCGATTTTTTTTCTGTGATTGGGTAGGTTCGCTGAGAATTATCTGTTCCAGGTTCAACCATTTTTCCTCAAATTTCTTTATGTCGTTTTTTATTACTGCTATATAGAATTCCATTGTGTAGATTTACCACATCTTTGTTATCCATTCTTCTAATGATAGACATCTGGGTTGATTCCAGCTTTAGCTATTATGAATTGAGCTGCTACAAACATGGTTGAGCAAATCTCTCTGGCTTTTGGTTTGAAGGTTTTAGGGTACATGCCCAGTAATGGTATAACTGGGTCTGTTGGTATTTCTATAGTCAGCTTTTTCAGGAGTCTCCATAATGCTTTCCAAAGTGGTTGTACCATCCTGCATTCCCACCAACAGTGAATGAGTGTCCCTGCTTCTGCACATCCTCTCCAGCATTTATTTTCATTTGACCTTTTGATGTTGGCTATCCTTATTGGGGTAAGGTGGAATCTCATAATTGTTTTAATTTGCATTTCTCTGATGATTAGGGATGATGAACATTTTCTTAGGTGTGTGTTTGCCATTTGTATCTCTTCCTCTGTGAAGTGCCTGTTTAACTCTGTGCCCCATTTTGTGAGTGGGATATTTGTCTTCCTATTGTTTAGACTTTTGAGTTCTTTGAAATTCTAGAGATAAGGCCTCTGTCAGTTGGATAACCTGCCAATATTTTCTCCCATTCTGTGGGTATTCTATTGGCTTTGCTTATTATATGCTTGTCTGTAACGAAACTCTTCAGCTTCATATGATCCCAATGGTTGAGTGACTGGTTAAGAACTTGAGCCACTGGGGTTTTATTCAGGAAGTCTTTTTCCAGTCCTATATCATGGAAGGTACTTCCTAAATTTTCTTCCAGTAGTTTTCGAGTTTCTGGTCTTATGTTGAAGTCTTTGATCCATTTGGATTTGAGTGTTGTGCATGGTGAAATGTGTGGATCAAGTTTTAGTTTCCTGCATGTGGTTATCCAGTTTGTCCAGCACCATTTGTTGAAGATGCTATCTTTTTTCCTGGCTATATTGTTTGGGTCTTTGTCGAATATCAAGTAGCTATAGTTGCTTGGCCCAAAATCCGGGTCCTCAAGTCTATTCCATTGGTCTATACTCCTGTTTTTATGCCAGTACCATGCTGTTTTTATTACTATGGCTTTGTAGTATAACTTTATTTCGGGTATGGTGATGCCACCAGAGGTATTTCTTTTGCTGAGGATATGTTTGGATATGCGAGGCCTTCTGCCTTTCCATATGAAATTTGAGATCATTTTTTCTATGTCTGTGAAGAACACTAGGGATTTTAATTGAAATTGCGTTAAATCTATATATTGCCTTTGGTAGGATTGTCATCTTCACAATGTTAATTCTGCCTATCCAGGAGCATGGGAGGTCTTTCCATCGTTTCAAGTCCTCCTCAATTTCTTTTTTGAGAGTTTTTATATTTTCGTTGTATAGATCTTTTACTTCCTTGGTTAACGTTATTCCAAGGTATTTTATTTTTTTTGTTGCTATTGAAAATGGGACTATGTCCTTTATTTCTTTTTCTGTGTCTTTGTCATTTGCATACAGAAATGCTTCCGATTATTGTGCATTGATTTTGTATCCTGCTACTTTGCTATAGGAGTTAATCACCTTCAGGAGTTTTGGGATGGAGTCTCTCAGGTCTCGTACATATACAATCATGTCATCGGTGAATAGCGCTAACTTAAACTCTTCCTTTCCAAATTGTATCCCTTTTATTTCCTTCTCCTACCTTATTGCTTGGGCTAGGACTTCCAGAACTATATTGAAAAGTAGAGGTGAGAGAGGACATCCCTGTCTTGTTCCTGATCTCAAATGAATTCCTCCAGTCTCTCTCCATTAAGTATTATTTGGGCCTTTGGAGCTTTGTATATTGCCTTTATTATATTAAGATGTGAACCGGCCATGCCGATTCTCTCCAATGTTTTGATCATGAAGTGATGTTGTATCTTGTCGAAGGCCTTTTCTGCATCTATCGAAATGATCATGTGATTTTTATGTTTAAGCTTGTTGATGTGGTGTATTACATTGACAGATTTTCGTATGTTGAACCACCATTGTGTTCCTAGGATAAATCCCACTTGGTCAAGGTGGTTAATGCTTTTGATGTGTTGTTGGATTCGGTTTGCGAGAATTTTGTTGAGGATCTTTGCATCTATGTTCATTAGGGAAATAGGCCGATAGTTTTCTTTTCTTGTGGTATCTCTGCCTGGTTTTGGGATTAGGGTGATACTAGCTTCATAGAAGGAGTTGGGTAGTTTTCCCTGTTCTTCAATTGTGTGGCACAGTTTTAGGAAGATTGGTTTGAGTTCTTCCATGAAGGTTTGATATAATTCGGCTGGGAATCCATCTGTTCCTGGACTCTTCTTTTTTGGGAGGTTTTTTATTACTTTTTCAATCTCCATGAGCATGATGGGTTCATTGAGGTGGTTGATCTGCTCTGAGTTTAGCTTTGGTAGATGATATGCATCCAGGAATTTATCCATCTCCTCCACATTTTCCAGTTTTGTGGAGTAGAGGTTTTTGAAATAAGTCCTGATGATTCTGCCGATTTCACTGATGTCTGTTGTGATTTCTCCTTTTTCATTTTGAATTTTGTTAATTTGGAGTCTCTCTTTTTTTGCTTGATCAAATTGGCCAGAGGTTTGTCAATCTTGTTTATTTTTTCAAAGAACCAGCTCTTTGTTTTGTAAATTGCCTTAATTGTTTCCTTGGTTTCCAATTCATTAATTTCTGCTCTGATGTTAATTATTTCTTTCCTTCTGGAGCTCTTTGGATTGGATTTTTCTTGTTTTTCCAATGCCTTTAGGTGGATGGTTAGGCTATTGATTTGGGATCTTTTTGTCTTTTTTATGAAGGCATTGAGTGCTATGAATTTTCCCCTGAGTACTGCCTTCATTGTGTCCCCCAAGTTTTGGTATGATGTGTTCTCATTGTCATTCAATTCCAGGAATTTTGCAATTTCCTTTTTTATTTCATCCACTATCCATTTATTGTTTAAGAGTGTGCTATTCAGTTTCCAGTTGCCGTTGGGGCTCTTGTTGGTTTTTTTGTTGTTGATTTCTAGGACTATAACATTATGATCTGATATCATGCAGGGAATTATGTCGATTTTCCTAAATATGTGGAGGCTATCTTTGTGACTCTGTATATGGTCTATTTTAGAGAATGTTCCATGGGCTGCTGAGAAGAATGTGTAGTCTGTGGATTTGGGATGGAAAGTTCTGTAGATGTTTTTAGGCCTAAGTGCTCTATGGTTTTGTTGAGGTCTCTTACTTCCCTGTTGAGCTTCTGTTTGGATGATCTGTCTATTACTGATAATGGTGTGTTAAAGTCCCCAGCTATGATGGTGTTGGTGGTTATTTCTGTTTTATTGTCAAGTAGGTTTTGTTTTATGAACTGCGGTGCCCCTGTGTTTGGTGCATACAGATTTATGATTGTAATATCCTCTTGATGGATTGTTCCCTTTACAAGTAGGAAGTAGCCTTCTTTGTCTTTTTTGATTGTTTTTGGTTTGAAGTCAACTTTATCTGATATTAATATAGTTACACCTGCTTGTTTCTTATTCCCATTTGCTTGGAATATTGTTTTCCACCCTTTCACCCTGAGGAGGTTTCTGTCTTTAGTGATAAGGTGGGTTTCTTGAAGGCAGCAGAGTTAGGGGTCTAATTTTTTGATCCACCCTGTTAGCCTGTGTCTCTTGATGGGTGAGTTAAGGCCATTAATGTTTAGGGTGATGACTGTGATATTTGAATTGATCCCTGTCATGTTGTGGTGGTAGAGGTGTGTTGGCATTTTCATGGAATGTAATTTTTTTTTTCTATCTACTCTGGGTTTGGTTGCTGTGATCTTCATGTAGGCATTTGTGTTTGGTTATTTGTTTCTTCTCTGTGGAGAATTTCCTGGAGTACTTTATGCAGGTTTGGTTTTGTGTTCATATAATTGTAAAGCAGAGTTTTGTTATGGAAAGTTTTCCTTTCACCATCTACTATAAGGGAGACTTTTGCCAGGTAGAGTAGTTTGGGCTGAAAGCCATAGTTTCTTAGAGTTTGGAGAGTTTCATTCCAGACCCTTCTAGCTTTCAGGTTTTCCATTGAGAAGTCTGAAGTAATTCTGATGGGGTTTCCTTTGAAAGTGGTGTGCTGTTTTTCCCTAGCTGATTTTAGGATTTTTTCCTTGGTGTCAATGTTTAGAGTCTTAATGATAATATGCCTTGGGGAGTTTCTCCTTTGGTCTAGTTGGTTAGGAGTTCTGTTTGCTTCTTGAATCTTGATAGCCCTTTCTTTTAAGAGACGGGGGAAGTTTTCTTCAATTATTGTGTTAAATAAGTTCTCCATGCCTTTGGTCTGAAATTCTTCTCCTTCTGGTATTCCAATGATTCTGATATTAGGACGTTTAAGTGTATCCCACAATTCTCTCATGTTCTGTTCACAGGAACTTTTGAACTTACTGAAATTTTTGGACTCTCGAACTGTTTCTTCCATCCTGTCTTCCAGATCAGAATTTCTATCTTCCACTTCGCTGACTCTATTCTTGAGACCCTCTAGTGAGTTTTGGACTTGTTCAATTAAGTTTGCATTTTCTACTACTTTCCTATGTATCACTTCCATCGCTTTGTCCAGCTCCCTTTTTGTCTCATTCTCTGATTTCTTTGCTGATTCTTGGAAATCATCCTTGCATTTCTCTATGTTTTCATTTAGTGTGGCCAGCTGATTTTTAAGGTCCTCTTTTGTTTTTCACTCTCCCTCAACTCTCTTAGCTCTCTTTGAATTCCTTCCAGTGTCTTATCATATTGCTCTAGCTTAGTGATGGTAGCATCCATATGATTATCTATCCTTTTTAGCTTTCCTGTCAGTTCTAGCCATAGTTTGATCAGGGTTGCATTGTTCATTGCTTCCACTTGATGTTCTGATCCTAAGCACTCTTCTATGTTTTGCTTAGTTGTGATCCTTGTTGGGCTGGGTGATCTGTCTGGATTTTCTTCCATTTTATTTTTCGTGTTATTTCTTTTGCGCTGTGTTCTACCCATGTCAGTGTATGGGCAGGTAGGTGGGTGGAGCAGCCTGGGATCTAGCTTAATGCGAATCCAGGGCTGCCTTGGGCAGTTGTAAGCAGCCTGGGTTTTTGCTCAGTCTTGCTAAAGCCGCCTACCTATAGCCTGGCAGGGGCACCAAAGTTCCTTGAATTCTCACCCCTTAATGCACCTAAGCTGCCTGCCTTTGAGCTTGAAAAGGACTGTGGTAGCAAGCCCTGAAAGTGCCTAGATTCTGGCTGGGTATACTGGGGTCTGTAAACAGTCTGTGCTCTTCTGCTTCAGGGGAGTCGGGGCTGGGTGGCGATGTATAGGTAGGGGATGGCAGCTGTGCTGGCTCTAGTGACTCAGTGTGGACTTATGTGGCTCTTGCTGTGGGGTGGGCCTGCTGCACGTGCAATTGTAGTGCAGAGACAGATGATGTGAGTACGGAATCAGGACATAACAGAAGCTGACTGGCGACAAGTGATGTGAGGACAGCAGTAGGGGATCTGGCAGCCACCTATTCATGACAGGTGTGGCCCCCACAGGCCTGCGAACCGAGAACCACGTGGCTGGTCTACTCGCATGATCAGAGAAAAAGGGCAAGGTATGAGGTCTCAGCTTCAGTGCAGCAGGCTGGCAGGCATGACTGGTGGGTGCCCGATCAGAGCATAGCCATGCGGGATGTGCAGAGGGTGCGTGGGCAGGTGGGCAGAAGGGGGCGCGGGGTGCGATGGTGTGTATGGAACGAGTGGGGCACGTGGCGGGGGGCGGCGGGGGGCGCCGGGGCACCGGGCAATCAGGGTGGGGTGTGCGGGAGGTGGCAGGGCTCAGGGGGTGCGGGGTGGCGTGTCCTGGAGGGGCGGGGGGGCGTGGGGCACTCTGATTAGTTAGGGGGCGAGGGGCACGCATGCAGGGGGGTGTGCGGGGCGCGGCAGGGTGCGGGGCACCTGGAGGGCGCAGGGGGGAGCGCAGGGCACGCAGGGGGTCATGGGGTGCGCAGGGGGGTGCGGAGGAGCTTGCAGGCGGTGCGGGGGGCTAGGGGCACAGGGCACGTGGGGGTGCGCGGGGGGGGCGCAGGGTGCACGTGGGGGGAGGGGCGTGGGGCACACCAAGATACGGGGTGCCAGGGATGCCACAGGCTTCTCTGGACGCGTCGGGGGGGCGGGGCTTGCGGGGGGGGGGTTGAGTAGGTTGCGCATGGTGTGTGGCACGTGGAGGGGGGGCAGGGTGCGCTGAGGCACTCCGGGGCACAGGACGCGTGGGGGTGAAGCACAGGGGGCACGGGGCACGCCTGGACTCACAGGGGCGCGCTCGGGACTACGGGGGCACCCAGGCGGCATGCGGCGGGAGGACGAGGGGCGTACTGGGTGGGGGGCGGGAAGCGCCGGGGCGGGTCGCGGGGGGGCAGGGAGTGCTTCAGGGCACACTGGGCTCAGGGCGCGGATGCTCCGGGGGCGTGTGGGGGTGGGGGTGCAGAGCGCATGGGGAGGGTGAACAGCTAGGAGCGCGGGGCGCTCAGGTGGGTGCGGGGGGGGCGCAGGACGCTGCGGGAATCTGCGGGGTGCTCTGGACTCGTGGGCGGGACACGGAGGGGAGGGGGTCAAGGGGTTCGCGGGTCTTGCAGGGGCTGTGGAGCACACTGAGGTAAGATGGAGCGTGGGATGCTGGGGGACGCTGCAGGACACCGCGGGGCACTCTGGACATGCGGCGGGGGTGGGGCGCACAGGGGGGGCGGGGGGCTCGAGGAGCGCGGCGGTGGATCGCAGGGGTCTCGGGGCACGCAGGGGGCATGGGGCACACCTGGGCTCCCGGGGCGCGGGAATCTCAGGGGTGCTTGGAGAGCACCTGTCGCGTGCGAGTAGGGAGCGTTGGGTGGGCGGGGGAGGCAGGAGCGGGGGTGGGGCGCGCGTGGGGGTGTGGCACGGGCTCTCGGGGCGCACGGGGGCGCAGAGGTGCGGGGCACGCCTGGGCGCCCGGGGCGTGGGGCGCTTGGGGCGTGCCTGCTGAGTGTGGATAGGGAACGTGGGGCCCACGGGGGGGGGGGCGCACGGGAGGTGGGGGGTGTGGTGCGCGGGTGGTGGTGTCTCGAGGCGCGTGGGGGTGGGGCGCGGGGGAGCGGGGCAGGCCTGTTCGCCTGGGGCGCGGGAAGCTTTAGTTCACTGGGAATGCGCCTCTGTGTGTGGATAGGGAGTGTGGGGCGCTCTGGGGGGGAGGGGCGCACTTGGGGGGTCGGGGCTGTGCAGGCGTGGGGCCTAGGGGTTGTGGGGTGCATGTGGGCCGCCGGTGAGTGTGGGGCTTGGTGCGCACAGGGTGCCGGGCCACTGAGGCGCTGGACCGATCCCAATGCGGTGATTCGCGGCTGGCGGGGTGGCGGGGCGTGGGTCGCAGGGGTGTGTGCTTCCCTCTTTTCCCAGATCTGTGCCCTCCCTGTTCAAAAAGTTCCTAATTTCCCTTGAATACTTACCTTTTTTTCCCCTTGTTGTTTGTAGTGCAGCTAGGCGGTCGCCCTCTTGACCAGAAGTCTCTTCTCTGTTAGTTTTCTTGCAAAACCTATGTTGGTATTGAAGCAGCTTCTAATCTTTTCAGTTCACGCTTAACTTTCATTAGCAAATGATGCTACTACATAACCGGCTAATATCACATTGCATTCACTCTTAGTTTTCCAGGGAATAAGTTCTTCCTAGACCACAGGTTTACGGAACGTTGAATTGAACACTACTATTCATTGGGAAATGTTCACTTAGAAAACAGGACTATGCAACATTAAATACAGGCTTAGTTAGGAAAACGGATTTGTTTACAGTAGAGAACAGGACAGAACAACATGACATTCATGATGAGTTTTCAATGAGAACCGAAAGAATCCAAGGTATCCTACACTTTGAATTCCTTGGAATTTTCAATAGCAACTGATCCTACTAGAAAACCGGTGAATGAAACTGTCAATTACGCTTACGTGAAGACGGGAATTGAGATTCCTACACAATACGAACATAGACCCTTGAATTTGCAACTACTTTTGCAAGAGAATTGTTTATGGTACACAGTTTTCAACTGGAAACATTCTCAGTATTGACAAAGTTCTAGCCCTTTGAATCCATGTTCGTTTTCAACAGGAAATGTTCCGAGCATATATGCTCCAATAGAACTTTGAAATCAATCTTAGATTGCCATTGGAATGTTGTGTGTAATGAAAGTACAGAACATTGAATTCACTGTTAGTCTTCAGTGAGAAACGTTCATTTCAATCAGCGGGAACACAGAACCGTGAATTCATGCATAGATTTAAGGGCAATTGAATATTATACACAAATGAATTGTAGAAGTCGAGGTTCCCTTTTAGTTTTCTTGCACAACGTATGTTGGTATTGAAGCAGCTTCTAATCTTCTCAGTTCACGCTTAGCTTTAATTAGTAAATGATGCTAGTACATGACCGGCTATTAGCAAATTGGATTAACTCTTAGATTTCCAGGGGATAAGTTCTTCCAAGAAAACAGGTTTACGGAACGTTGAATTGAACATTACTATTCATTGGGAAATGTTCACTTAGAAAACAGGACTATGCAACATTTAATACAGGCTTAGTTAGGAGGGCGGATTTGTTTACAGTAGAGAACAGGACAAAACAACATGACATTCACAGTGAGAATTCAATGAGAAACGAAAGAATCCAAGATGTCCTACTCTTTGAATTCCTTGGGATTTTTCAAGAGCAACTGATCCTACCAGATAACCAGTGAATGACACTGTCAATTACGCTTTCATTAAGACGGGAATTCAGCTTCCTACACAATATGATCATAGAACGTTGAATTCGCTCCTACTTTTGAAGGAGAATTGTTTATTGTTCCCAGTTTACAACGGGAATCATTCTCAGTATTCACACAGTCCTAGCTCTTTGAATTCATGTTCGTTTTCATCAGGAAATGTTCTGAGCATATAATTTCTGACAGAACTTTGAAATCAATCTTAGATTACCATTGGAATGATGTCTGTAATGAAATTACAGAACATTGAATTCGCTGTTAGTCTTCAGTGAGAAACGTTCATTTCAAACAGCGGAACTACAGAACTTTGAATCCAGGGATCGATTTCAAAGGGCAATTGAATTTTATACACAATTGAATTAAAGAACTCGACTTTCTCTGTTGGTTTTCTTGCACAACCTTTGTAGTTATTGAAGCAGCTTCTAATCTTTTCAGTTCATGGTTAGGTTTCATTAGTAAATTATGCTAGTACATAACCGCATAATAGCACACTGTATTCACTCTTAGTTTTCCAGGGTATAAGTTCTTCCTAGACAACAGGTTTACGGAATGTTGAATTGAACATTACTATTCATTGGGAAATGTTCACGTAGAAAACAGGACTATGCAACATTGAATAAAGGCTTTGTTAGGAAAACGGGTTTGTTTACATTAGAGAACATTACAGAACAACATGACATTCACGATGAGTTTTCAATGACAAACGAAAGAATCCAAGATGTCCTAGTCTTTGAACTACTTGGGATTTTTCAATAGCAACTGTTCCTACTAGATAACCAGAGAATGAAACTGTCAATTACGCTTACGTGAAGATGGGAATTGAGCTTCCTACACAATACGATCATAGTTCGTTGAATATACTAGTACTTTTGAAAGAGAATTGTTTATTGTTCACATTTGTCAACGGGAAACATTCTCAGTATTCACACACTTCTAGCCCTTTGAATTCATGTTCGTTTTCAACAAGAAGTGTTCCGAGTATATACCTTCTGATAGAACTTTGAAATCAATCTTAGACTACCCCAGGAATGTTGTCTAATGGAATTACAGAATATTGAATTCGCTGTTACTCTTCAGTCAGAAATGTTCATTTCAAACAGTGGGACTACAGAACTTTGAATTCAGGGATAGATTTCAAAGGGCAATTGAATATTATTCACAATTGAATTACAGAACCCGACTTTCTCTGTTAGTTTTCTTGCACAACCTATGTTGGTATTGAAGCTGCTTCTAATCTTTTCAATTCACGGTTAGTTTCATTAGTAAAGGTTGCTAGTACATAACTGGCTAATAGCACATTGCATTCACTCTTCATTTTCCAGGGCCTAAGTTCTTAATAAACAACAGTTTAACGGAACGTTTTATTGAACTTTACTTTTTATTGAACATTGAATTGAACATTATTATTCATTGGGAAATGTTCACTTTGAAAACAGGACTATGCAACATTCAATACAGGCTGAATAAGGAGGGCCGATTTGTTTACAATAGAGAACAGGACAGAACAACATCACATTCACGATGAGTTTTTAATGAGAAATGAAAGAATCCAAGATGTCCTACTCTTTGAATTCTTGGGATTTTTCAATAGCAACAAATCCTACTAGATAACCGGTGAATCAAACTATCAATTACGCTTATGTTAAGACGGGAATTGAGCTTCCTACACAATACGATCATAGAATGTTGAATTTGCTCCTACTTTTGAAAGAGAATTGTTTATTGTACACAGTTTTCAATGGGAAACATTCTCAGTATTCACACAGTTTTAGCCCTTTGAATTTATGTTTGTTTTCAACAGGAAATGTTCTCAGCGTATAACTTCTGATAGAACTTTAAAATCAATCTTAGATTACCATTAGAATGTTGTCTGTTATGAAATTACAGAACATTGAATTCGCTGTTAATCGTCAGTGAGAAACCTTCATTTAAAACAGCGGGACTACAGAACTTTGAATTCAGGGATAGATTTCAAAGGGCAATTGTATATTGTTCACAATTGAATTACAGAACTCGACTTTCTCTAGCCATTTTCTTGCACAATCTATGCTGGTAATGAAGCAGCTTCTAATCTTTTTTTTCACGGTATAGATTTCATTAGTAAATGATGCTAGTACTTAACCGGCAAATAGCACATTACATTCACTCTTAGATTTCCACGGGATAAGTTCTTCCTAGGCCACAAGTTTATGGAACGTGGAATTGAACACTACTATTCATTGGGAAAAGTTCACTTAGAAAACAGGACTATGCAACATTGAATACAGGCTTAGTTAGGAGGGCAAATTTGTTTACAATCGAGAACAGGACAGAACATGACATTCACGATGAGTTTTCAATGAGAAACGAAAAAATCCAAGATGTCCTACTCTTTGAATTCCTTGGGATTTTTCAATAGCAACTGATCCTACTAGACCGGTGATTGAAACTGTCAATTACGCTTACTTTAAGACGGGAATTGAGCTTCCTACACAATACGATCATAGAACATTGAATTCGCTCCTACTTTTGAAAGAGAATTCTTTATTGTACACAGTTTGCAATGGGAAACATTCTCAGTATTCACACAGTTCCAGCCCTTTGAATTCATGTTCGTTTTCAACAGAAAATGTTCCAAGCATATAACTTCTGATAGAACTTTGAAATCAGTCTTAGATTACCACTGGAATGTTGTCTGTAAGGATATTACAGAAAACAGAATTCGCTGTTAGTCTTCAGTGAGAATCGTTCATTTCAAACAGTGGGACTACAGAACTTTGAATTCAGGGATAGATTTCAAAGGGCAATTGAATATTATTCACAATTGAATTACAGAACTCAACTTTCTCTGTTAGTTTTCTTGTGCAATCGATGTCGGCACTAAATCAGCTTCTAATCTTTTTCGTTCATGGTTAATTTTCATTACTAAATGATGCTAGTACATAAAAGGCAAATAGCACATTGCATTCATTCTTAGTTTTCAAGGGGATAAGTTCTTCCTAGACAACAGGTTTACCGAAAGTTAAATTGAACATTACTATTCCTTGGGAAATGTTTACTTAGAAAACAGGACTATGCAACATTGAATACAGGATTAGTTAGGAGGCGGATTTGTTTACAATAGAGAACAGGACAGAACAAAATGAATTCACAATGAGTTTTCAATGAGAAACGAAAGAATCCAAGATGTCCTACTCTGAATTCGTTGGGATTTTTCAATAGCAAATGATCCTACATTTAACCGGTGAATGAAACTGTCTATTACACTTACGTTAACACGGCAATTGAGCTTCCTACACAATACGATCATAGAACGTTGAATTCGCTCCTACTTTGAAAGAGTATTGTTTATTGTACACAGTTTTCAACGGGAAACATTGTCACATTCACACAGTTCTTGTCCTTTGAATTCATGTTCGTTTTCAACAGGAAATGTTCCGAGAATATATCTTCTGATAGAACTTCCAAATCAATCTTAAATTACCATTGGAATGTTGTCTGTAATGAAATTACAGATCATTGAATTTGCAGTTAGTCTTCAGTGAGAAACGTTCACTTTAAACAGCGGGACTAAAGAACTTTGAATTCAGTGATAGATTTCACAGCGCAATTGAATATTATACACAATTGAATTACAGAACTCGGCCTTCTCTGTTAGTTTTCTTGCAGAACCTATGTTCGTATTGAAGCAGCTTCTAATCTTTTCAGTTGATGCTTAGTTTTTATTAGTAAATGATGCTAGTACATAACCGGCTAATAGCACATGCCATTCACTCTTAGTTTTCCAGTGCATAACTTCTTCCTATACAACAGGTTTAC
Source organism: Jaculus jaculus (assembly GCF_020740685.1). Classification (NCBI taxonomy): domain Eukaryota; kingdom Metazoa; phylum Chordata; class Mammalia; order Rodentia; family Dipodidae; genus Jaculus; species Jaculus jaculus. Next base: position 30,535,522 of record NC_059103.1, read on the forward strand.
TGAACGTTGAATTGAACATCACCATTCATTGGGAATTGTTCACTTACTAAACAGGACTATGCAACATTGAATACAGGCTTAGTTAGGAAAGCTGATTTGTTTACAGTAGAGAACAGGACAGAACAACATGACATTCACGGTGTGTTTTCAATGAGAAACTAAAGAATCCAAGATGTCCTACTCTTTGAATTCCTTGTGATTTCTCAATAGCAACTGATCCTACCAGATAACCGGTGAATGACACTGTCAATTACGCTTACTTTAGAGATGGGAATTGAGCTTCTTACACAATACTATCATAGAACTGTGAATTCGCTCCTCCTTTTGAAAGAGAATTGTTTATTGTACCCAGTTTTCAGCGGGAAACATTCTCAGTATTCACAGAGTTCTAGCCCTTTGAATTCTTGTTCGTTTTCCACAGGAAATGTTGCGAGCATATAACCTCTGATATAACTTTGAAATCAATCTTAGATTAACATTGGCATGTTGTGTGTATTGAAATTACAGAACATTGAATTCACTGTTTGTCTTCAGTGAGACACATTGATTTCAAACTGCGGGACTACAGAACTTTGAATTCAGGTGTAGATTGTAAAGGGCAATTGATTATTATACACAATTGAATTACTGAACTCAACTTTCTCTGTTAGTTTTCTTGCACAACCTATGTTGGTCTTGTAGCAGCTTCTAATCTTTTCAGTTCACTTTTAGTTTTCATTAGTAAATGATGAAAGTACATAAACAGCTAATAGCACATTGTATTCACTCTCATTTATTCAGGGGATAAGCTCTTCCAAGAGAACAGGTTTACGGAACGATAAATTGAATATTGTTGTTCATTGGTAAATGTTCAACTACAAAACAGGATTATGGAACACTGAATACAGGCTTAGTTAGGAAGGCAGATTTGTTTACAGTAGAGAAGAAGACAGAGCAACATGATATTCACGATGAGTTTTCAATGAGAAACGAAAAATCTAAGATGTCCTACTCTTAGAATTCCTTGCGATTTTTCAATAGCAACTGGTCTTACCAGAAAACAGGTGAATGGCACTGTCAACTATGCATACTTTAAGACGGGAATTGAGCTTCCTACACAATACGATCATAGAAAGTTGAATTCGCTCCTACTTTTGAAAGAGAATTGTTTCTTGTACACAGTTGTCAACGGGAAACATTCTCAGTACTCACAGTTTTATCCCTTTTAAGTCATGTTCATTTTCAGTAGGAAATGTTCCCAGAATATATCCTCTGATAGAACGTTGAAATCAATCTTATATAACCATTGGAATGTTGTCTGTAATGAACTTACAGAACATTGAATTCGCTGTTAGTCGTCAGTGAGAAACGTTCATCTCAAATAACGTGTCTACTGAATTTTGAATTCAGGGATAGATTTCAAAGGGCAATTGAATATTATACACAATTGAATTACAGAACTTGACTTTCTCTGTTACTTTTCTTGCACAACCTATGTTGGTATTTAAGCAGCTTCTAATCAATTCAGATCACCGTTAGCTTTCATTAGTAAATGATGGTAGTACATAACCGGCTAATAGCACATTGCATTCACTCTTAGTTATCCAGGGGATAAGTTCTTCCTATACAACAGGCTTACGGAATGTTGAATTGAACATTACTATTCATTGGGAAATGTTCACTTAGAAAACAGGACTATGGAACATTGAACACAGGCTTAGTTAGGAAAGTGGATTAGTTTACAGTAGAGAACAGGACAGAAAAACATGACATTCACGATTTGTTTTCAATGAGAAACGAAATAATCCAAGATGTTCTACTCCTGAATTCCTTGGGATTTTTCAATAGCAACTGATCCTACCAGAATTGGTGAATGAAACTGTTAATTACGCTTACTTTAAGACGGGAATTGAGCTTCCTACACAATACGATCATAGAACGTTGAATTCGCTCCTACTATTAAAAGAGAATTGTATATTGTACCCAGCTTTCCATGGGAAACATTCTCCGTATTCACACAATTCTAGCGCATTGATTTCATGTTCTTTTATCAACAGGAAATGTTCTGAGCATATAACTTCTGATAGAACTTTGAAATCAATCTTAGATTACCATTGGAATGTTGTCTGTAATGAAATTTCAGAACATTGAATTCGCTGTTAGTCTTCAGTGAGAAATGTTCATTTCAAACAGCAGTACTACAGGACTTTGAATTCAGGGATATATTTGAATTCACAGTTAGTCTTCAGTGAGAAACGTTCACTTCACACAGAGGGACTACAGAACATTGAATTCAGGGATTGATTTCAAAGGGCAATTGAATATTATACACAATTGAATTACAGAACTCGACCTTCTCTTTTAGATTTCTTGAACAACCTATTTTTGTGTTGAAGCAGCTTCTAATCTTTTCAGTTCACCTTTCGCTTTCTTTAGTAAATGATGCTAGTACATAATCGGCTAATAACACATTGTATTCACTCATTTATTCAGGGGATAAGCTCTTCCAAGACAACAGGTTTACGGAACGATGAATTGAACATTGCTGTTCATTGGTAAATGTTCACCTACATAAAAGGACTATGGAACATTGAATACAGGCTTAGTTAGGAAGGCGGATTTGTTTACAGCAGAGAACAGGACATAGCAACATGATATTCACGATGAATTTTCAATGAGAAACGAAAAATCCAAGATGTCGTACTCTTAGAATTCCTTGGGATTTTTCAATAGCAACTGATCCTACCAGAATACCGGTGAATGAAACTGTTAATTACGCTTACTGTAAGATGGGAATTGAGCTTCCTACACAATACGATCATAGAACGTTGAATTCTCTCCTACTATTGAAAGAGAATTGTTTATTGTACCCAGTTTTCAATGGGAAACATTCTCAGTATTCACACAGTTCTTGTGCATTGAATTCATGTTCATTTATCAACAGGAAATATTCTGAGCATTTAACTTCTGATAGAACTTTGAAATCAATATCAGATCACCATTGGAATGTTATCTGTAATGAAATTACAGAACATTGAATTCGCTGTTAGTCTTCAGTGAGAAACGTTCAATTCACACAGCGGGACTACAGAACTTTGAATTCAGGGATAGATTTCAAAGGGCAATTGAATGTTCTACACAAATGAATACAGAACTTGACTTTCTCTGTTAGTTTTCTTACCCAACCTATGTTGCTGTTGAAGCAGCTTCTTATCTTTTCAGTTCACCATTAGCTTTCAGTAGTAAATAATTCTAGAACATAACTGGCTAATAGCACATTGCATTCACTCTTACTTTTCCAGGGGATAAGTTTTTCCTAGACAACAGGTTTATGGAACGTTGAATTGAACATTACTATTCATTGGGAAATGTTCACTTAGAAAACAGGACTATGCAACATTTTATACAGGCTTAGTTAGGAATGCGGATTAGTTTATAGTAGAGAATGTGACAGAAAAACATGACATTCACGATGAGTTTTCAATGAGAAATGAAAGAATCCAAGATGTCCTACTCTTTGAATTCCTTTGGATTTTTCAATAGGAACTTATCCTACCAGATAACCATTGAATGGACCTGTCAATTACGCTTACTTTAAGGCAGGAAATGAACTTCCTTCACAATACGATCCTAGAATGTTGAATTCACTCTTACTTTTCAAAGAGAATTGTTTATTGTACAGTTTTCCACGGGATACATTCTCAGTATTCACACAGTTCTAGCCCTTTGAATTTATGTTCGTTTTCAACAGGAAATGTACCCAGTATGCAACGTCTGATAGAAATTTGAAATCAATCTTAGTTTACCATTGTAATGTTGTCCGTAATGAAATTACAGTGTAAAACCCATGGAAAAATACCAGCAGCCAAAAACAGACCCCATATGCAGACAGGCAAACAATCTTGTGACCTTAGCATGACCATTGACCCCGCCTAATGAACTATAGATAACCCTGACAGGATGTTTCCTAGAAGAAAACCAACAAACAAAAAAATCCCCACCGACCCCATGTCTATTAATAAGTAACCAGTGCTGGGACTGTTACCATACTTCTGCTTCTGTAAACCTGTTTCTGCTCTCCCTAACCCTATAAAAATAGACCCTTCCCTTTGCTCGGGGTGCTCAGTCTTTCGATGGAGTGGAATGCCTTCAGGCGCCTGCGTGAACAATAAAGCTGTCTCTTGCCTTTGCATCCAGTGGCTCGGTCTTGGTTCTTTGGCGTGGGTCTCCCAAAACGCAAGATTCCCCCCCCCCGCAGGAATCTTACAACTGGGGGCTCGTCTGGGTTTGAGAGACCCCTGCCCAACCCAATTACTGCCCACCGGAAGGTAAGCGATTGATTATTTGCACCATTCTGTCTGTCTACGTCTGGTTTCGTTTTTGTCTGTCCGCACTGTGTTAGAAAATCGACTCTGATCCAATGTCGTTTTGTATGTGGGTGGCCTGAGAAGGAGTTGACGGGCTTGGACTTCTCCCCCACCACCCTGGAGGACGCTCCAGGGAATCTGGGAGCCTGATTTTTCGGGGCTCAACAAGTATCCGAGGGATACGTTAGTCTGTTTGGGTGGACGAACAGTCCTCCCGTCTGAATCTGCATTTTCAGTTTGTTGCTGAAGCCACGCTGCGCGTCTCTGTGCCGGCTGTCTCTCTGTTGTCTTAGTCCTTGGTGTTTGTTTAGTGTTGTCTCTTGACATAATGGGTCAAAAAGTGGTGACCCCCCTGATTTTAACCCTAGATCATTGGAAAGATGTTCGGAAGATCGCCTCCAACCAGCCAATAGATGTCAAAAAGGAAAAATGGCAAACTTTCTGCTCCACAGAATGGCCCACTTTCAATGTGGGCTGGCCAAGGGATGGAACTTTTAACCTCTCTACTATTTTACAGTTGAAAGCTAAAGTGTTTGATCGTGGCCCACACGGACACCCAGATCAGGTCCCCTATATAATTACCTGGGAGAGTCTGACAGTCAACCTGCCACCCTGGGTTATTCCTTTAATTCCTCCTCAACCTACCCCACCGCTGCCTATCCCTGCCCCTACCTCCTCCTCTTGTTGTCCAGTTGATACCAAGAAGCCCCTAAAACCAGTATTTCCCCCGGACCCCAACACCCCCCTTATAGATCTCCTCTCAGAGGAGCCCCCTCCCTATAGATCTCAGACCCAAGATAACCCTAGTCACCATCCACCGGCCCCTTCAGCCCCACCCGAGCTCCCTTCCCCAGTGGCTGGATGTCTGAGGAGCCACCAAGAGCAGCCACCTAAGAAGGAGACTTCACAAGCCTTTCCCTTGAGGCAGGGGCCAGGGGAACAGGTTCAATATTGGCCCTTCTCTGCCTCAGACTTATATAATTGGTGGACCCACAACCCACCTTTCTCCAAAGACCCTACTGCCTTGACTAACCTGATTGAATCTGTCTTAGTTACCCATCAACCCACTTGGGATGATTGCCAAAAACTCTAACAGGCTCTTCTTACATCAGAAGAAAAGCAGAGAGTCTTTCTGGAAGCCCAAAAATATGTTCCAGGCGATAACAGGAGACCTACCCAGATACTAGATGCAATTAATGATGCTTTTCCTTTGACCCGCCCTGACTGGGATCACACCTCAGCAGACGGTAGGGGACACCTACGCCTTTATCTCCAGTTGCTCATAGAGGGCCTTCGTGGTGCTGGGCGCCACCCTAATAATTTGGCCAAGGTAAAGCAAGTAATACAAAAACCAGATGAATCCCCTGCTGCCTTTCTAGAGAGAATTAATGAAGCCTATCACATGTACACCCCCTATGATCCGGAGGATCCTAATCAGGGGGTAAATGTGTCCATGATTTTATCTGGCAGTCTGCCCCAGATATTAGAAATAAACTTCAAAGATTAGACAATTTACAAGGACAGTCTATCCAAGATTTATTAAGGGAAGCAGAAAAGATTTTTAATAAGCGAGAGACACCAGAAGAGAGAGAAGACCGCTTATGTAGGGAGGCAGAGGACAGGGAGGACAATCTTAAGAAAGAAGCAGAGGACAGGGAAAATGCAAGAGAACGCAAAAGAAGCAAAGAATTGAGCCGCCTCTTGGCCACTGTAGTACAGAACAATGATAGGACTAATAGGTTGGGAGACCAAGGGAGACCCAGACCCAGAGTGGACCGGGACCAATGTGCATACTGCAAAGAAAAAGGACACTGGGTAAAGGACTGCCCTAAAAGACCCAGGAAACCAACGGATTCCACCCCGAAATCCAACCTGTTTGCCCTAGATGAAGACTAGGGTAGTCAGGGCCAGGAGCCCCCCCCCCCCCCCGAGCCTAGGTTAACTCTTACTGTCAGGGGGTACCCTGTCACTTTCTAGTGGACACCGGCACCCAGCATTCAGTCCTCACCCAATGCCCTGGACCCCTGAGCGGCCGGACTGCCAGGGTACAAGGTGCCACAGGAGGAAAACAATACCACTGGACCACTGAACGGAAGGTACATTTGGCCACCGGTAAGGTCACACATTCTTTTCTACACGTACCGGATTGTCCCTACCCATTGTTAGGGAGGGACCTTTTAACAAAATTAAAAGCCCAAATTCATTTTGAAGGAACTGGGGCCAAAGTATCTGGTCCTAAGGGAGTTCCGCTACATGTATTGACTCTTAATCTGGAAGATGAATATCGGCTCCATGACAACTCCCCAAGTGAACCTAAAGATATAGATTATTGGCTAAAGGCCTACCCGCTGGCCTGGGCAGAAACTGGAGGGATGGGATTGGCCAGACAACAGGCCCCCCTTATTATAACCTTAAGGACATCGACATCCCCAATATCAGTTAAACAATATCCAATGTCTAATGAGGCCTACCTGGGAATTAGGCCTCACATAAGAAGGCTCTTGGACCAGGGAATTCTGACCACCTGTAGATCCCCATGGAATACTCCACTATTACCTGTCAAGAAGCCTGGTACTGGGGACTATCGCCCTGTCCAAGACCTTAGGGAAGTTAACAAAAGGGTGGAAGATATCCATCCCACTGTGCCTAATCCTTATAACCTCCTGAGTTCTTTACCTCCCTCTCAGTGGTATTCAATCTTGGACTTAAAGGATGCCTTTTTCTGCCTGAGACTGGCTTCCCAGAGTCAGCCACTGTTTGCATTCGAATAGAAGGACCCTGACTTCGGAATCTCAGGGCAATTAACATGGACAAGACTTCCCCAGGGATTTAAAAACAGTCCCACCCTCTTTGATGATGCCTTACACCGGGACCTGGCTGACTTTTGAGTCCAGCACCCATCTTTAATTCTGCTCCAATATGTGGATGACCTCCTGCTTGCGGCCTCCTCACATCAGGACTGTCATACAGGTACCGGGGCCCTGCTTGAGACTCTGGGACACTTGGGCTATAGAGCTTCTGCTAAGAAGGCCCAAATCTGTCAACAAGAGGTCACCTACTTGGGGTACAAATTAAGAAATGGCCAACGCTGGTTAACACCAGCCCGCATAGACACTGTAGCTCACATTCTTGTCCCCCAGAACCATAGACAACTCAGAGAGTTCTTGGGGACCGCCGGGTTCTGTCGCCTATGGATACCAGGGTTTGCTGAAATGGCAGCCCCCCTTTACCCCTTGACTAAACAAGAAACCCCCTTCAATTGGACTAAGCCACAGCAAGAGGCTTTTGACAAAATTAAACACACTCTCCTCTCTCCTCTGGCTTTGGGCTTGCCTGACATCACCAAGCCCTTCGAGCTATTCATAGATGAAAGACAGGGGTTTGCGAAGGGGGTGCTAACTCAGAGGCTTGGACCATGGAGGCGCCCGGTTGCATATCTCTCAAAAAAGTTAGACCCAGTGGCCTCAGGCTGGCCACCATGCCTAAGGATGATCGCTGCAGTTGCAGTCTTAACCAAGGATGCAAGTAAACTAACCCTGGGGCAACCTCTGACTGTGCTAACGCCACATGCCATTGAGTCTATCTTGAGACAGCCCCCAGATTGCTGGCTGTCTAATACACGTATGACTCATTACCAATCCTTGCTTCTTGACAAAGACTGTGTGCAATTTGGTCCAATAGGGGCCCTAAACCCAGCCACCCTGTTGCCCCTCCCTGAGGGGCCAGAGACTCATAATTGCCAGCAGATTCTTGCAGAGGTACACGTAACCAGGAAGGATCTCACTGACCAGCCGCTGCAGGATGCAGATTTCACCTGGTACACGGATGGTAGCAGCTTCCTACTGAATGGTGAGAGGTGGGCTGGGGCCACAGTGACCACTAGAGACCAAGTAGTCTGGGCTAGCGCCCTGCCTGGAGGGACCTTGGCACAAAAAGCGGAACTCATTGCCTTGACTCAAGCCCTCCAGCAGGCTAAAGGTAAAAGACTCAACGTGTACACTGATAGCCAGTATGCATTCGCCACCACCCACATACATGGGGAAATTTACAAAAGAAGGGGCCTGCTGACTTCAGAGGGAAAAGAAATCAAAAATAAGACTGAGATATTGGCCCTCCTCAAGGCTCTGTACTTACCCCAGAAGCTCAGCATTATACACTGTCCAGGCCACCAGAAAGGAAACAGCTCCGAGGCCATAGGGAACAGGTTCGCTGATAAAGCCAACCATGAGGCAGCTCTGGGACCCCAACTCTTGATTTTGATGGCCACTGAGGAGGGGACTCCTAAAGCAGCATCTCCAACTCCAGGATGGGAATACACGAATGAGGACTTGGACTTAATTCAGAAACTGGGGACATCATATGATGCTGCCCACGGCAAATGGACTTACCTAGAAAAGACTATTGTATCTCAAAAGATTACAGCCCTCCTCATTAAGCAACTTCACAGGCTAACCCACATGAGCGCTCAGAAGATGAATACTCTACTAGAACAAAAGGAAACAGGACATCTTTTTCTAAACAAAGGTTCAATCCTAAAAGAAATTGCAAACACTTGCAAAGTATGTGCTCAGGTAAATGCTGGATGAGCCCAGTTGGCCCTTGGCTCCCGCCTGAGGGGACACCAACCCGGGGCTTGCTGGGAGCTCGACTTCACTGAGGTAAAACCGGGTATGCATGGTTACAAATATCTCCTAGTTTTTGTAGACACTTTTTCAGGATGGGTAGAAGCATTTCCCACCAAGCATGAAACTGCCAGGATGGTAACCAAGAAATTACTAGATGATATCTTTCCTTGGTATGGAATGCCACAGGCACTCAGGTCAGATAATGGGCCTGCCTTTGTCTCCCAGGTAAGTCAGTCAGTGGCCAAGGCACTGGGGATCAATTGGAAGTTACATTGTGCATACAGACCCCACAGTTCAGGTCAGGTAGAAAGGATGAATAGAACAATTAAAGAGGCTTTATCTAAATTAACACTTGCAACTGGCTCAAAGGATTGGGTACAACTCCTATCCCTGGCCCTCTACAAGGCCCGAAACACCCCAGGCCCTCATGGCCTAACCCCCTTTGAAATCCTCTATGGCAGTCCCCCACCAGCTGTCACTTTCATGCTTACAGAAATTTCTAATTTTACTGATACCCCCACCTTACAGGCCCACTTGAAGGCCCTACAGTTGGTACACCAGGAAGTTTGGAAACCTCTAGCAGCTGCCTATAAAGAGGCGACTAATAAACCGCTAATCCCCCATTCATTCCAGATAGGGGACTCTGTTTGGGTCCGTCGACATCAGACCAAGAATCTGGAACCTCGCTGGAAAGGACCTTACACCGTGCTCCTGACAACTCCCACGGCCTTAAAGGTAGACGGGATCGCCACTTGGATCCATGCCTCCCACGTTAAAGCTGCCCTGACAGAATACCCAGACAGCACACCACCAAACCCCACATCATGGAAAGCACATCGCACTCCAAATCCCCTAAAGATAAGACTCTCTCGATCTTAACATGCCTCTTCTTAATTTTCAGTTTTGTGAGTAACGTCTCTGCTAGTCCTCACCTTCCCTTATCCTTGACCTGGCTAGTCATTTCTGAGGAAGGACAAATTATTTGGTCTACTACCTCCCCTGCCCATTATGGACATGGTGGCCCTCCTTAACCCCCAATCTGTGCACCTTGACCGCCCATAGAAAACCTTTTGAAGAGACTCTAAAAAGGGCCCATCGGAGGAGACATAACCCTCCTGTTAGCCCAGGATATTACTCCAAACCTGCCAAGCAGTTGTTAAACTCCACTCTATATGTTTGCCCCCAACATGCCCAGGCATCAGACTGTGGGACTAGATTGGACTATTATTGTAAAAACTGGGGATGTGAAACCACTGGAAATGTATACTGGCAACCCAAATCTTCCTGGTTTTTTATTACTGTAACTCGCCTAAATCAGGGTAACAAGATGCTTCTAAACATTACTTTCACCTCTCCCGGCAAGGCAGATAGGACATGGCTCAAAGGCCACACTTGGGGGGGTCCGTTTTCACATAGATGGGCCAGACACAGGTTTTCTCCTTATCATTAAGCTCCAATTATCTACTGACATAAGTCCAATAGGCCCCAACCCAGTCCTACCAGATCAAAAACCTATCTCCCGACTCCCACTTTCCTTGGCTCCGCCTCCTAAACCTACCAATGTTATAATTCCCCCTTCTAAAAGGCCAACCACTCAACCCTATAAACCCCAGGGAACAGGTGATCAACTTTTTAGTCTAATACAGGGGGCTTATCTCTCTCTAAATGCCTCTAACAGTAATTATGCCCAAGACTGCTGGCTCTGTTTAACTGCTAACCCTCCTTACTATGAAGGTATAGCCTTACCAGGAAATTTTGTCAATTCCACTAACATTCCTACTCGATGTCTTGCTGTTGCGTCCCATAAATTAACTCTTGCAGAAGTAACTGGCCAGGGCTCCTGTATCGGGACCATACCCACTACTCTTCAACATTTATGTAACAAAACTACTCCTATGTCCCCTGGATCTTACTACTTAGAATCTCCAAATGGAACCTATTGGGCCTGTAATACAGGACTGACTCCTTGCGTTTCTGCTACTGTCCTTAATTCTACTGCTGATTACTGTGTCCTACTCCAGTTATGGCCACGCATTACCTACCATAGATCAGAATTCATTCTTCAGGTATTTGAAAATAGACCTAGGCAGGAGCCCATATCCCTTACCATCGCCCTCCTTTTGGGAGCAGGAGGAATCTTTGTGGGAATAGGAACTGGAACAACTGCCCTGGTACACTCTGAGCAGACCCAAGCCCTACAAGAAGCAATAACCACAGACCTACAGGGCATAGAAAAATCTATATCTGCCCTAGAAACTTAACTTACTTCCCTTTCAGAGGTAGTATTACAAAATAGAAGAGGCCTAGACTTGTTGTTTCTAAAAGAAGGGGGCCTCTGTGCTGCCCTTAGGGAAGAATGCTGTTTTTATGCTGACCACATGGGCATAGTCCGGGAATCTATGGAAATGCTCAGAGAAAGACTAGCCCAAAGGTAGAGATTGCTAGAGTCACGACAAGGCTGGTTCGAAGGTTGGTTTCATAAATCCCCTTGGTTCACCACCCTCCTATCCACCCTCCTGGGTCCTTTGCTTATTCTTGTACTCCTATTAACCTTTGGTAAATGTATTCTTAATAGGCTGGTACAGTTTATACGGGACAGGCTCTCAGTTATCCAGGCATTCATCCTCACTAGTCAGTATCAGTCATTAAGCCAAAATGATATAGGATTATAAGTAAAAGATTTTACTTAGTTCCAAGAGAAATGGGGGAATGTAAAACCCATGGAAAAATACCAGGAGACAAAAAGAGCCCCCAGATGCAGACAGGCAAACAATCTTGGGACCATAGCATGACCATTGACCCCGCCTAATGTACTAAAGATAACCCTGACAGGATGTTTCCGAGAAGAAAACAAACAAACAAACAAACAAAAATCCCCACTGACCCCAAGTCTATTAATAAGTAACCAGTGCTGGGACTGTAACCATGCTTCTGCTTCTGTAAAAATGCGTCTACTCTCCCTAACCCTATAAAAAGAGACCCTTCCCCTTGCTCGGCACCCTCAGTCTCTCCAATGACTGGAGTGCCCGCAGGCGCCTGCGTGAACAATAAACTTACCTCTTCACTTTGCATCCAGTGGCTCGGTCTTGGTCCTTGGTCGGAAGATTTCCTCCACACCCCGAGAATCTTACAACAGAACATTAAATTCGCTGTTAGTCTTCAGTGAGAAAGGTTCATTTCAAACAGCGGGATTACAGAACAATTAATTCAGGGATAGATTTCAAAGTGCAATTGAATATTATACACAATTGAATTACAAAACTCGAACTTCTCTGTTAGTTTTCTTGCACAACCTATGTTGGTATTGAAGCAGCTTCTAATATTTTCAGTTCACGGTTAGCTTTCATTAGTAAATGATGCTAGTACATAACCGTCTAATAGCACATTGCATTCACTCTTAGTTTTACAGGGGATATGTTCTTCATAGACAACAGGTTTATGGAACGTTGAATTAACCTTTAATATTCATTGGGAAATGTTCACTTAGAAAACAGGACTATGCAACATAGAATACAGGCTTAGTTAGGAATGCGGATTTGTTTACGGTAGAGACCAGGACAGAAAAACATGACATTCACGATGAATTTTCAATGAGAAATGATAGAATCGAAGTATCCTGCTCTTTGAATTCCATGGGACATTTCAATAGCAACATATCCTACCAGATAACCGGTGAATGAAACTGTCAATTATGCTTTGTTTAAGACGGGAATTGAGCTTCATACACAATACGATCATACAACGTTGAATTTGCTCTTACTTTTCAAAGACAATTGTTTATTGTACACAGTTTTCAACGGGAAACATTCTCAGTATTCACACAGTTCTAGCCCTATGAATTCATGTTCGTTTTCAACAGGAAATGTTCCAGGCATATAACCTCTGATAGAACCTTGAAATCAATCTTAGTTTACCATTGGAATGTTGTCCGTAACGAAATTACAGAACATTGAATTCGCTGCTAATCTTCAGTGAGAAATGTTCATTTGAAAGAGCAGGACTACAGAACTTTGAATTCAGGAATAGATTTCAAAGGACAATTGAATATTATACACAATTGCATTACACAACTCAAACTTCTCTCTTAGTTTACTTGCACAACCTATGTTGGTATTGAAGCAGCTTCTAATCTTTTCAGTTCACAGTTAGCTTTCATTAGTAAATGATGCTAGTACATAACCGGCTAATAGCACATTGCAATCATTCTTACTGTTCCATGAGATAAGTTCTACCTAGACAACAGGTTTACGGAACATTGATTTGAACTTTACTAATCATTGGGAAATGTTCACTTAGAAAACAGGACTGTGCAAGATTGAATACAGGCTTAGATAGGAATGCAGATGTGTTTTACAGTAGAGAACAAGAATGAACAACATGACATTAACGATGAGTATTCAATGAGAAATGAAAGAATCCAACATGTCCTACTCTTTGAATTCCTTGGGATTTTTCAATAGCAACTGATCCTATCAGATAACCGGTGAATGAAACTGTGAATTACACTTACCTTAAGAAGGGAAATGAACTTCCTATACAATATGATCCTAGAACGTGGAATTCGCTCTTACTTTTAAAAGAGAATTGTTTATTGTACACAGTTTTCAACAGGAAACATTCTCAGTATTCACACAGTTCTAGCCCTTTGAATTCATGTTCGTTTTCAACAGGAAATGTACATGACATATAACCTCTGATATAATTTGAACTCAATCTTAGTTTACCTTTGGAATGTTGTCCGTAATGAAATTACAGAACATTAAATTCACTGTTAGTCTTCAGTGAGAAACGTTCATTTCAAACAGCGGGATTACATACCTTTGAATTCAGGGATAGATTTCAAAGTGCAATTGAATATTATACAAAATTGAATTACACAACCTGAACTTCTCTGTTAGTTTTATTGCACAACCTATGTTGGTATTGAAGCAGTTTTTAAACTTTTCAGTTCACGGTTAGCTTTCATTAGTAAATGATGCTAGTACATAACCATCGAACAGCACATTGCCTTCAGTCTTGATTTTCCAGGGGATAAGTTCGTCCTAGACAACAGGTTTATGGAACGTTAAATTAAACATTACTATTCATTGGGCAATGTTCACATAGAAAACAGGACTATGCAACATTAAATACAGGCTTTGTTAGGAAAGCGGATTTGTTTACAGTACAGAACAAGACAATACAACATGACATTCACGATGAGTTTTCAATGAGAAACTAAAGAATCCAAGATGTCCTACTCTTTGAATTCCTTGGGATTTTTCAATAGCAACTGATCCTACCAGATAACGGGTGAAGCAAACTGTCAATTACGCTTACATTAAGACAGGTATTTAGCTTCCTACACAATACAGTCATAGAACATTGAATTAGCTCCTACTTTTGAAAGAGAATTGTTTATGGTACATGGTTTTCAACTGGAACCATTATCAGTATGCACCCAGTTGCAGCCATTTTATTTCATGTTCATTTTCAACAGGAAATATTCTGAGCATATAACTTCTGATAGAAATTTGAAATCAATCTTAGATTACCATTGGCATGTTGTCTGTAAAGAAATTACAGAACATTGAATTCACTGTTAGTCTTCACTGAGAAACATTCATTTCAAACAACGGGACTACAGAACTTTGAATTCAGGGATAGATTTCAAAGGGCAATTGAATATTATACACAACTGATATACAGAACTCGACTTGCTTTGTTAGTTTTCTTGCACAACCTATGTTGGTATTGAAGCAGCTTCTAATCTTTAGAAAATGATGCTAGTACATAACCGGCTAATAGCACATTCCATTCACTCTTAGTTTTCCAGGGGATAAGTCCTTCCTAGACAACAGGATTACGGAACTTTGAATTGAACATTACTATTCATTGGAAAATGTTCACTTAGAAAACAGGACTATGCAAACTTGAAAACTCGCTTTGTTAGGAAAGCGGGGTTGTTTACAGTAGAGAACAGGACGGAACAACATGACATTCATGATGAGTTTGCAGTGAGAAACGAAAGAGTCCTAGATGTCCTACTCTTTGAATTCCGTGGAATTTTTCAATAGCAACAGATCCTACCAGATTACCGGTGAATGAAACTGTCGATTACGCTTACTTTATACGGGAAATGACCTTCCTACACAATATGATCATAGAACATTGAATTCGCTCCTAGTTTTGAGAGAGGATTGTTTAATGTGCACAGTTTTCAACGGGAAACATTCTCAGTATTCATACAGTTCCAGCCCTTTGATTTCAGGTAGTTTTCAAGAGGAAATATTCTGAGCATATAACTTCTGATACAACTTTGAAATCAATCTTAGATTACCATTGGAATGTTGTCTGTAATGAAATTACAGAACATTGAATTCGCTGTCAGTCTTCAATGAGAAACGTTCATTTCAAACAGCGGGACTACATAATTTTGAATTCAGGGATAGTTTTCAAAGGGCAATTGCATATTATACACAATTGAATTACAGAACTCATCTTTGTTAGTTTTCTTGCACAGCATATGTTGGTATGGCAGCAGCTGCTAATCTTTTCAGTTCACGGTTAGTTTTCATTGGTAAATGATGCTAGTACATAACTGGCTAATAGCACATTGCATTCACTCTTAGTTTTCCAGGGGATATGTTCTTCCTACACAACAGGTTCATGGAACATTGAATTGAACATTACTATTCATTGGGAAATGTTCGCTTAGAAAACGGAACTATGCAACATTGAGTACAGGCTTAGTTAGGAATGCAGATTAGTTTACAGTAGA